>NC_063350.1:22261840-22327314 GCF_021869965.1 Rhincodon typus | reverse complement strand
GCTGATGTTTCAGGCCTAGACCCTTCACTAGACCCTTTGAAGGGTCTAGGCTCAAAACATCAGCTTTCCTGCTCCTCTGATGCTGCTTGGCTTGCTGTGTTCATCCAGCTCCACACCTTGTTATCTCAGATTCTCCAGCATCTGCACTTCCCACTATATATGGTGGGAAGAATTTTGCTACCTCTAAAAGAGCATTTACCAATAAAAACTGAAATGGCACCCAGTGAAAATCATTTGCAATTGAGTGTATTTATAAATTTGTTTATCTGAATGGCCTTTAGTAGGGCCTTTACTGATCTCGGTTGTGGTCACTCAATACTCATTTCAACAGGACAGAGCACACAGCATAAGGTTTCAATTTGCATACATTAAGCAGACAGCCAGTTGCTCTGCAGGAGTGTCGATCACCTCCCTTTCACCCTGGTCTGAAATTGCTATGGGCTGAATATAACCAGGAATGGAGAATAAGTGATGCACCACAACTTCCATCCCACCACTGTCCCATTCTCGTCCAGAAACTTGGACAAACATTGCTCTTACGACATTACAAAATGCTACTGGGATATTAAAAGAAGGAAGATAAACAGAACGATTTCATGCTGGTTTGTTCTAATGTGAAACGTGTAATTTACAGATTCCTTCCAATGTTTGAACTTCCCTCAACTGCAAACAGTCCTGTGGAGACAACTATTTGACAATCTGACCTCAAGCAGAGAAACTAGGTCAAATAAACCTTTTTCTTACAAGCAAAAATATAGACTTTTCTTAATGCCACATGTTAATATAGGGCGTCATATCACCCATCTTTACTTGAGTCATGCTAAGGGAGATCCATTTACTTTTTAAATGATAGTTGTATATCACTTATGTTTTATTTGGATATGAGGTGTTTTTATTTCATTAAGGTAATAGTTTATAATTCACACCTAGTTCTCTTATCATTCTACACATTCACAGATTTCAATCTAAATATTCGCACATTTCTGCCATTTTCAATCACCTACCTTTAAACTCCACTATTACCCTGCTATTCTGATATCAGATTTTCTTTCCAGTAATTACTACCTGCTTCCTTGCATGTAGAGCCTGAGACTGTCCAAATAGTTTCATGAATAGAGATCATTTATAAAGACAATGGGATAAAGTGTTCATTTTGGGCTCAGTTGTCACAAAGGATGCAAAATGTGCCTCAAAATTATACCTGTGCTTTTTTTTTGCCCCTTCAACTTTCCGTTTAAATACACTTACATATTATCAAATGCAAAATCTGCCATGAACCAGGCAATGTTCTGTGATGTAATTTTTAAGAAGGTTTAAAAATATTCTTCATAATAGTCCTTGATATATTTAATAGTGTTAAGTAAGTGCAGTAAATGTGTTTAATCACAAATAGTAAACATTTATTTTTGTCATTGTCAATTTAGCATCTGTGAGTAACTCGTTTTTAAAAAGTATTCAAAGTATTTTCTAGTTATATAGGTTTTAAGCCGTCAGCTTCATAGTAATCTAGATAATTCTTCAAAACATAACTTAGTGTGGTTGCACAGAAATGAATCAACATAAGATTTAAAGCTGCCTTGAAGACCTGCAAATGAGTATAATTATTGAAAATTCCTACTAGTGATTAATTTACCCGGCAGTATGGACTGTTTTATGGGCACTGTCATTTTCTAGCAAAAACATTTTTGAACATAGTGGAAAGGATCTCAGAAAGACATGCTGCGCTAAATTAAAATTGCTCAGAATTCAAATTATGTTTAAAATTAGGCAATCTTTTGCACCACTTATCCGAACATTGGCTGAATTGCATTGAACAAACCAGCACTATTGAATGGAAAGACCAGGTCCATAATAAGCTCTCTTTTAAATGCACAATGCACATTCCTACAAAATTAAGTTACTATCTACCATCTACATTCAATGCAGGAGTAAATAAGCTGCTATCATTGACATGTGCCAACACCAAGTGGCTAGTGAGGGAAAGAATAATTTTGTTAGCTTGAATGCACATGGTTGTAAATTCAATTTCTACTCGATGTTTACTTTATTTTGCAGCAGTGGCTCAGGATTTGTTAAAACACCATACTCAGCAACATACATTGTGTATTATTGCTTCACATTTCAATTGACCTTGCGGAAATGCAGGTTAAAATTTTAATACATCAAGCAAAGACAATTGAAGGTGTGAGGGGCAGGAAGAAGAAAATATCGATGGCAGCATGAAGGGCGCGGACTGTTTAAATAACAAAATATTTCATGATGCAATAATCAAAAAGAATGGTTATGCACATAATGAAGAACTAAATGTTGTGTCCAAATGAAGCATAAAAACTTGTCACATATAAACCTTCTGATTGCAACATAAAGATGAAAAACAATTCAGCAAAATCAAGGGAAATGGAAAAAAAAGGAAGAAAAAAATACATAGAACAAGATGGATACTGAGGTCATCATCTAAACCTGTAGAGATGTAGAATGAAATCTTTATTCCATTTTCCACTGCCTTCAAAACACTTACGTTTCTATTCCTCATTAGTTCTGTTGAAAGGTCAACAACCTGAAACATTGGGATGAATCCTCTGCTTTTTTTCTGCATAAATGTCAATTTTGTTGAGTTTCTCTGAGGGTTCTTCACAGCCTAAGTGAATATTCTCACTATTTGATCAAAAACTTATTTCATTAACTATCCTTTCCGCCGCTGTGGCAACCCTCTTTTCTGATGCTGCGCTGATTCTACCACCCATTGTAGCTAGAAGAACTTGTCACTTCTGCAATATCCTGGCACCGGTGCCATCGTTGAAAGGCCATTGCACAGCTGGACAAGTACTGTCAGTCCAGATCTGCCCTGCACGTTTCATCACATTTGCCCTGGACATGGTAGACAATGGGAAAGTGGAGCCTTGTTTTGTGGACAGGGGGCCTGGACGTCCTGGAGGAAAGGGTAGTGCAGAGGAGGGATATCCTCTTCTCACAGGACTGGTGAAGGAGACCATGACAGCAGACACTGCCACCCCAACTGAAGGTTGTAACCTTGAGTCAGTGCAGTCTCAGTGGTCTCTGGAAGAATCCCCAGCAGTGCAGGAAGGAGGTCAATGACCTTCTCTACTGCACCCACCTCCTACAAAGGCTCATGGTCTACCACTTTCACTATTGCCTGCAATATCTTCACCCATTGGCTCTCACTCATCTCAAGCATTCAGAGCACAGATCCTGGCTTTATGTCCATGCAAAATGGCAAAATGAGACAGAAATATGTTGAGTCTGGTATCTCCAGCTGAATTGAGAAAAGGCAGGGCAAGGGGCATAAGTGATCACCTAATGGTATTATCATTGGACTGTTAATCCAGAGACCCAGGTTTGAGTCCTACCGTAGCAGATGGTGTATTTGAATTTAATAAAAATTACGAATCTAATGTTGACCAT
Organism: Rhincodon typus; assembly: GCF_021869965.1. Taxonomy (NCBI): domain Eukaryota; kingdom Metazoa; phylum Chordata; class Chondrichthyes; order Orectolobiformes; family Rhincodontidae; genus Rhincodon; species Rhincodon typus. Next base: position 22,323,891 of record NC_063350.1, on the reverse strand, counting down.
GTTGTCGATTGTCAGAAAAATCCATCTGGCTCACTGGTCCTTTAGGGAAGGAAACAGCCATGCTTACCTGGTCTAGCCTACAATGTGACTCCAGACCCACAGCTATGTGACTGACTCAACTGCCCTCTGGGCAACTACGGGTGGGCAATAAATGCTAGTCTAGCCAGTGACACCCTCATTCTGTGAATGACTGAAAAAAGATTCAAATTGGGTGAGCATAAAGAAAACAAATGTTCAGTCCTGTGATACAGCCTTGTCCAATCCATGAGCTGGGTGTCTGGCCCTGTGCTCAAAGTCTCCTTGCAGCAGCATTGCAATGATTGCAATCATGCATGAAATTAAAGGATGCACCTGGGGGTGCACCAGCAAAATGCAGAAGTCTGTTTATAAGTGTATCAGAGATGAGCCCTGATGTTGTGGAGAGGCTGGCAAGTGGTTGGTGAGAAAGTCCGTGTGCATGCCTGTGGTCAGTGGCCATGGAGCAATCCTGAGAAGATGAAACGACATGCCTAAAATGGAGGTTTGGAGGAGCAAGAGGTGACCTGGAATCAGCAGTTACCTGCTCTGACTTTCTTGTCTAGGATTCTGAGCGTAAGGACATAAGAACATAAGAACTAGGAGCAGGAGTAGGCCATCCGACCCCTTGAGCCTGCCCCGCCATTTAATAAGATCATGGCTGATCTTTTTGACACTCAGCTTCACTTACCCGCCCACTCACCATAACCCTTAATTCCTCTACTGTTCAAAAATTTATCTAGCCTTGCCTTAAAAACATTCAGCGAGGTAGCTTCAACCGCTTCACTGGGCAGGGAATTCCACAGATTCACAACCCTTTGGGTGAAGAAGTTCCTCCTGACCTTAGTCCTACATCTGCTTCCCTTTATTTTGAGGCAATGCCCTCTGGTCCTAGTTTCACCTGCTAGTGGAAACAACCTCCCTGCCTCCACCTTATCTATTCCCTTCATAATCTTATATGTTCCTATAAGATCTCCCCTCATTCTTCTGAATTCCAATGAGTATAATCCCAGTCTACTCAGTCTCTCCTCATAATCCAACCCTCTCAACTCTGGAATCAACCGAGTGAATCTCCTCTGCACCCCCTCCAGTGCTAGGATATCTCTTCTCAAGTAAGGAGACCAAAACTGCACACAGTACTCCAGGTGTGGCCTCACCAGGATCCTATACAGCTGCAGCATAGCCTCCCTGTTTTTAAACTCCATCCCTCCAGCAATGACAGACAAAATTCCATTTGCCTTTTTAATTACCTGCTGCACCTGCAATCCTACTTTTAGCGATTCATGCACAAGGACACCCAAGTCCCTCTGCACAGCAGCGTGCTGCAATTTTTTACCATTTAAAACATAGTCCATTTTGCTGTTATTCCTACCAAAATGGATGACCTCACACTTATCAACATTGTACTCCATCTGCCAGACCTTTGCCCACTCACTTAGCCTATCTATATCCCTCTCCAGACTTTCAGTGTCTTCTGCACACTTTGCTCTACCACTCACCTTAGTGTTATCTGCAAATTTTGACACACCACACTTAGTCCCCAACTCCAAATCATCTATGTAAATTGTAAACAAATTGTAAGCATTGAGTGGTAGGAAAGCAAATTGCATAACAATGAGGTGGGATGTGCAGTTAATGAGTTTGACAAGCAACAGTTTCCCTTCATAGGCATCTCACCGCTGGACAGTGAGAATCTTGTCTCAAAATCCAGAACTTGGTTGGAAATGCAGATAATTGTTCCTGAAATTGAGAGAGGCCTGAATGTACATTTTCACCCAACTCTCCTCGATTTCTCATTATAGTCATTCAGGACCCTATAGAATTCCAAACATTAATCCTGTTTCTCTCCAACGATGATGTCTGACCTGCTGAGTTTTTCCAGATTTTTTTTGTCTTGATATCAAACCCTTAAAGCAAAAGGTGGCTCGGAAGATCTGATGCCCACTGCAATGTGCTCCGGAGAAGGATCTCACATAATAGTAACCCTCTGCATCCTGCTCAATTGCTGAGTTAGAGAAGAAGCAGGTGGAAAATAAGAGCAGCATGTAATGAGTAACAGTTTGGTGAGACAGAAAGAGGGCTACAGAATTGTCTGAAAAGGCAGATTGTACAATGTGTAAATGCTGATTTAATTGCTCAACACTTCAGGTGATATGCTATGTCTGTTGAACATTAAAACCAATCTCTCTCACCAATCGGAAGTGAATGTTGCCTCGAACGTTTCTGCCAATGTGATCTATTTGAACGAGAACCTATACAACTTAAAAACTTAAATGTCCAGGGCTATCTGTGAAACCTCTGCAAAACGAGTTACAGAGCTTTCTGCTGAGTATGGAATACATTCTAAAAGCATGCATAAAGCACGTTTGTCTTCCTCAGATAAGGAAGGTGGTGGAATTAGTCAAAGTTGCTCAACCTTAACTGTGTTAGTTTGAAATATATTAAGTCTTTTATTTTTGTGGAACAGCTTAAAGTGAATTATAACCTTTGTAACAAAATGAAAGGAAGAATTAAGGGCAGCAATGTTAACAGGATGACTGGAAGATACTGAGAAGGGCTAAGTGCATTTTGCTGTCTCCATGTTGTTATTTTGTTGTCATCTTAATACATCTTTGATGTGATGTGATTTATTGAAGGCACATCTTGAATGTAGACATCAAAGAAAATATCAGAAGTGTGAGATTCTGCACACAGCGCTGATATTGGAATTGTGAATTGTAATGCCTCGATAATGATAAGATCCTGCAATGTTACAATTACATGTGTGTACTCTGGTGTTTCAAGTGCCAACATGAATTTGAAAAAGAAAGCAGTTCAGTGTGGTGCACACAGTTCTCCATTTGGTACAGCATTCTCTGCAAGGCGATACAGGCTTTAGAGTTTAGAATCTGGATGGCAACTGAGCATCTATCTAGACGCTGGTGTGACAGCCAAGTGTCATAAGGGCTGGACTGTTGTATCTCCACATATGGCCATGTTATTCTATCTCAAATGTTTCTTTTTTCTTTGGCAAGTATCAGTGATCTTTATCTATTCTTTACAGCAGAAATAGGAGAGGGTTTCCTCTCTGGTGAGTCATCTCTTGAGCTGTTTGTTTGATCTGCATCTTCTCTCCTGTCAGATGTCTTGAAAGATATGGGACCCTCAAAACTCTGTATCAGTTCCACTTGGTATACTCTAGTGCTTGGGAGGAATGGAGCATATGACAATACTGTGTCCTCAGTGTGTTCAGGTTCATTAGGAGGTGCTTGCTGATGATGAGGATGTAGAGAAGAAGATGGATGCTAATGAGAGACTGGAGAAATCAAACATGAACAACTTGACCATACTGAAAACACAGTGTGGAGCTGGAGGAACACAGCAGGCCAGGCAGCATCAGAGGAGCAAGAAAGCTGACTTTTCGGGTCGGGACCCTTTTCCTACTCCTTTGATGCTGCCTGGCCTGCTGTGTTCCTCCAGATCCACACTGTGTTATCTCTGACACCAGCATTGACAGTTCTTACTATCTTTGACCATACTGACATCTCTTTTCTCATAAGCCTGTTCAGAGGTGCTACTGCACATCTCTGAAGCAAGTGGGATTCCTACCGGCCTGAGGTAGGGACACTACTGCTGCACCTGCTGCATACTGATTGAAGTGTTCAAATTGACTGCAGCTGCACGTGTAACTTGAAAGTGTCGGTGATAATCAAGCACCTTGCTATTCCCAATAATGGTCTTGCTGTTCCATTTATTTCCCAAGTCTCTAACTCCTCCTGGGTGAAAACCTCAATGTGAGATGGTGCTCCCTCTTATTTGTTTTTTATGTATCCTGAGAGATGGGTGTCGCTGGTGAGGCCAGAACTCATTGTCTATCCCAAATAACCATTGAGAAGGTGGTGCTGAACAGAGCGCTGTCTTGGATTACTGTAGTCCTTGGGGTGTAGGTACACACTCAGAGCTGTCAGGAATGAAGTTTCAGGATTTTACCCCAGTGATAGTGAAAGAGTGGCAATATTGTTCTAAATCTGGATGGTGGTGGCAGGGAATTCAGTGACAATAACATCATTGTATGTCAAGGGAAGAGGATTAGGTGCTATTTTGCCAAAGATGGTCATTGCCTAGCACTGGCAAGTTAAGCCAGACATCAGTCCAAGCCTTGGTCTTGCTAAACATCATCAGGGGCTACTTCAGAATTGGAGGAGTTGTGAATATTGCTGAATATTGTGAAGTCATTAGTAAACATCCCGACTTCAGACCTTATGATGCAGGGAAGATCATCGATAAACAGCTGAGTATAATTGGGTCTAGGACATTACCCTGAGGAACTCCTGCAAAGATGTCCTGGAACTATGATGATTGGCCTTCAGCAACAACACTGTCCTTCTTTGTGCTAAGTCTGATTCCACCCATTGGAGAGATTTCCCTCTGATTCCCATTGATTCCCATATTTCTGGGGCTCCCCATGTCATGCTCAGTCAAGTGATGCCTTGTTGATGGAAGCAATCACCTTAACTTCCCCTCTGGAATTCAGCTCTTTGTTCATTCTCAGAGAAAGGCTGTAATGAGGTCAGGAGCCGAGTGGCCCTAGCAAAACTCAAGATGAGCATCACTGAGTAGCTACCACTATTTAGCATTACCAATGACACCTTCCACCTTCTTGCTGATGATAAACAGTAGAGTGTTAGGATAGTAATTAATGTTTGGGTCGGATTTGTCCTACGTTTTGTGACATACCTGGACAATTTTCCACATTGCTGTGGCTGTATGGCACAGACAGCACGGTGGTTAGCACTGATGCCTCACAGTGCCAGGGACCTGGGTTCGATTCCAGCCTTGGGTGACTGTCTGTGTGGAGTCGGCACATTCTCCCCAGTTTCTGTTGGGTGTTTTCGTTTCCTCCCACAGTCCAAAAGTGTGCAGATTAGGTTGGTTGGCCATGGTAAATGCAGGGTTATGGGTATAGCATGAGGAACTGGGACTGGGTGGCATGCTCTCAGAGTGTCAGTGCAATGGGACCATGGGTCAAATGGCCTCTTGCTGCACTGAAGAGATTCTATGATTCTACTGAAACAGCGTGCCTAGGAATGCAGACAGTACTGCAGCACAAGTCTTCAACCTTCTTGTTAGGGCCTTTGCAATATCCAGTGCATGCTTGAAATTGCAGAGTAAATTGAATTGGTTGTAAATTGGACCTTAGAGGAAGATCAGGTATATTGTGTGCTGTGTATTTCAGGCTGAAGATGATACAATATACTTCAGCTTTGTTGTTGTCTAATGTTCTGTGCTGTGCTCTCAAGCAGAAGTTAAAAAAAAGTTCTGAATGGCCATCGAGGCGATGAATATGTCGGCCATCTGCATGCTTCATGTAAGCAGGACACTAAGCAGTATAATAGGAAGACTTGGGTGAAATGCATGTGAACTAATGGATGCAGTTAGGAAATGAGGCATAAGTTCTGCAACTTTCAGCGGGAGGGTAGAGCATGTCATGGTTGGAAGGAGTGAAGACAGCAAGGACCAACCGAGAAAACAAAGAACTGTAGATGCTGGAAATCAGTAACAAGAACAGAAATTGCTGGAAAAACTCAGCAGGTCTGGCAGCATCTGCAGAGAGAAAATAGAGTTAACTATCGAGTCCAGTGACTCTTCTTCAGAACTGTTCTTGGCTTTCTCTCCAAGGACCAAGTAAATGTGTGTTAGGACTGAGGCCAGAAGTGCTTTGATATGACTTTGTGATTTGTGATGAGGAATGTTTTATCGTGGCTATATTGCTCTCCCTGATGAAAAAGGGAGGAAGAGAACTGAGTCCAGATGCAATATAAAAGATGGACAAAGAAAAAGCATCTGTGCTTGTCATCTAAGGTCACTTTATATTTTTTACACTGAGCCCAGGTGCTTGAGTGATGCTTATGAAACCACTTTGCTCTGCATTTCCAACCAGACTTTCTTTAAGAGATTATGGCACTTTGTTTTTTCACCTGCTGGAAAAGCACATCCCTTCCAGTCCTGACCAGCAACAAAAACTCCTGCAACAACTGTTCACCTCCTCTTGCAAACATTTCCCAAATGCAGCTTAATGGAATGCAACTTTATCTTGGAGTAGGAATGCATAGTGACTGGTATATCTGTAGCTAGTAACATAACATGGCCCATTTAACTTCAATGGAACTGAACATTGGTAGAAGATGCAGCCTGTATGATAACACTTTTTTATACGACTGACCAAATTAATTTCTGCTGCAATGAATATTTGAGATGAAAACTGTGTTAAGAATAAACAAGATTCAAAGAATGCGATTTTCCTTTAAGATGTATATTAATCAATTAAATATGCCACAAATCATCTGTCCAAAATTACGTGACATAATGGGTTGGGCAACCTGAGGCTAATACAATTAGCTGCCCACTGATCTCATTTTAATGAGACTTAACGGTAAAAATCAGCCAAGCTTCTTGCTGATGACATGTTTCAAATGTAAAATCCACACTGCATTCCCAGCTCCAGCCAACATTCTTGGTCTCAGTTCCACTAACCCCAATACTCCTGTTAATCCCTATAGTCTTTCATAGTCAGGCAAACATATTGAGTTACCTCCACAATCTCTCAAATCTATTGACGGTGAAAGTCAAGTAGGGCTGGACGTACAATGAGCAGTATTGAATGGGTTGAATGTATTATACTTGGAGCAATTTCCTTTTCCGTTCGAGTCACTGGGGAAAGAGGACCAGGCAGAATGTAAAGCTGGCAGTTGAAGTTTTATTCTCCATTTTACCCTTCTGCCTACCTCTCTCCCATTCTCTGGAAGTATTTTTCTTGTTTTCCCATTGAGGCATGCGTGGAACTTGATTGTTCTCACTGTGAAGACTGTTTAGATTCACTGCTGACAAAATCTAGATACTGTTGAGTCATGGATATGATAAAAGGAGCACAAAGGATTGAAAAACAGTAGGAGAGAAATATACTCCTAAAATAGAAGTGGCAATAGTTAAATAACAAGAAGATTAATAGGTAAACATATTAATAAATGTGACAAACAATTAAAGAACCACCTTGGAAAGCAAAAGTTAAAGCAGAACTTATTGTAATTACGGGTATTATGTACTTATTCACATTAAACAACTGCACTAGGTAGACAGGAGAACACAACGTAGAGTCTTGTGATGCTGCCAAAATGAAAGGCAATGTCTAAAAGGATATCCTGTTAAACAAAGGAGTAAACTGCTCCAAGGATGGAAAACACAAGTGAAAATTCTGGGAATTAAGAAAAACCCAGCAAATTTGACATTTATTGGCAAACAGCTTAAGACATGCCTTCAACCTTTTGTAAGGAAAACATTTCAATGTTTCTTGATTATGGCCTTATTGCCATAATCTTTTTTGGGCTTCAGAGCCAGTCTCAAACCTGGTTTAATTCATTCAAGAGCTTTTGCTACCCTCTTCTTTCAGTCCAGACAAATATTAGAAAAAAATCAATCCAAGAATTGTGTCCTGAGATCAATTCAGATATTTTTCAACACTTGTACATGGCCTAGAGTATTGTGCCATGTCCTGAGTTATAACTAATTTTTTTCTCCTGTGTGAAACTTAATCTATAATCTTCCAAACAGTCAATTTCTTTTTCTTTAGAACTCATTTTGTTGACGGTATAGCAAGATTTTATGTTAATAATGTGAATGCATGGTGCAGTGTTCAGTGGTTCAATTATTGTGTTTAATTATGTGAGTCAATTCATTATTGGTGCTGACTGCGCTTGGTTAAGCCCAGGTGCGGGCTCAAGAAAAGTAAACAAACAGTTATTAGAGCTGGAAACCAGAGTTGAAGCATGAAATATACATTTTAAAACCCTGTAAATAAATCCCTTTACCTACCTAGTGTCAACTCTCCACAGTTATGCAATGTGAAATATTCAACACATCAGAAGACTACACAGTAAATTAGTACATTACTTTTTCAAATGCAGAAAGACACAAATTTGCAGGATTAAAGTGTCCCCTCTTCCATTCTCCATCACACTGGAGAAGGGGAAGAAATGCAATGTTCTTCACATTCTATGTGAAAATTAAAACAAATCTTCAAAATGTTAGGATTGAGGAACACTGGGATAAAGTTTAAAAGTTTGCAGTTTCAGCCAAAGTTTATGAAACAGGGAAGAATATCAGGAAATTCAGCTTACAGTTTAGGCTATCCCATTCATTTCTTATCCCATTAACTGCAATTGACAAGGATGTTGAACCAATGGCAGACGAGCAGTGTTCCTGGAAGTAAATCAAAGAGTGGATTCTGCAGCTGTGGGATCACACCCTGTATTGTTGTCATAGTAGCAGACATCTTATTCCGTAGCTGGCAAACATCACTTAACCTACACAATCAAAACAGAAGTTGCTGGAAAAGCTCAGCAGATCTGGCAGCATCTGTGAAGAGAAATCAGAGTTAATGTTTCGGGTCTGGTGACCTTTCCTCAGAACCCTTATCACTTAACCTACAGTTGATAAATATTAAAACCAGGGAATAAATTCACAGAATTTATATTTATAATGGAAAGCCAGGCTTGAAATGAGCAGGGGCTAGAAAGAAGACTATAACACTACAGCCCTGATTGTCAAATCTGTGCTTCTGCCAAGCGAGAAATGTTTGATTGGTGAAATTACTTTCAGATACTAAAAGACAACCAAATAAGCCTTTTTGTTTTCCAGGATGGGCAATGTCTTCCTTCAAAGCATTTCTTAAAAAAAACACACAATTTGTTGCAGGAAACAGGAAGGTAACAATTCATTAATTTCAGGCATATTTGCATATCAAACAATTACAAATTGATAGCCTGCTGACTGCATTAACCATAGAAACAAGTTAATGGTACATGAAACATTGCAGGGGATAAAATAGCAAAGGTGAAAGAATTGACTTAGTCATGCTGATGAGTTTCCCTTCTGTGTAATTTCCATCTAGTGACTGGTTCAGATCTTTTGTGATGCTGAAATCACTTTGAGGTGTGTTGCTTCACTCCCACCTTCCTGCACTCCTCATTTCTGAGTCTCCTGATACTGGCTTTCACAGAATTGCGGGTGTACAACTCCATGAAGAACTTCACTGCAGCACTGGAGAGTTGGGGTGGGGGGTGATGAGAAGACACCCCCCACCCACCCTTTATGCAGCACTTTACATGACCAGCGTGAATGTTTGCAAATGGGTGTATGGATGAAGAAGTGAATAAGCAGCACAATAGTGTGGCTAGGTGGGTAAAGTAAGTGGGTGATTGGTCAGAGCGGCAGGTGGGTAGGATAGGTGAGTCAGTAAGAAGATCGGGGTACTTGGGCTGCGTCATGAGATGTTGTCCCATTTGGACTTATCAGGTTATTTGGATGGAGTAGTCAGATGGTGGGAGCTGGTCAGGTGGTACCAGGGTTGTGGAGGGGGCATCAGGTTGATATATCTGGTCAGTACTGTAATATATCTGGCTAAGGCGGTGGTCAGGTGGTGGAGGTTAGTCAGATCTGGTCGGGTGGGTGTGAAAGAAATTAAAGGACTGAGGGATTATCAGTGAGAGTGTCTGGAGTCTCAGTTGAATAATTAACCAGGAGTTAGACTAAGATTTTCCTGGCTAACATTTCCTGAGTTACTATCTAGGTAAGCCTGCAGAACAGCCTGAGGTCTTCAATTCCAGCTCAGAGTTGGAGATTTTTGCAAAAGATCTCAGGGAGTCATGGGATTGTTTATTGGAAGTTCAAACTTCCCGGGTATTTTCTTCAGTGGTCAGGGCACTATGACTTCTACAAAGTCCTGATATGCATCTCCAACAAGAGATGAGAACATCTTAACCTTAGTGCTGTGGGACTATTAATCTAGATGCCTGGACTGATGTTCGAGATATCTTACCGGGGTGGGGGGGCTGAGGAATTTAAACTGAGTAAAATCAGAAGATAATTATTGTAAAGCTAGTATTGGTAATGATGGCCATTACTGGTCATCACAATGGTGACATTACCATCCATGTACCTGATCCTCTTAAAAACACAGCCAATTAATGAGTGTCCTTTAAGGAAGGAAATCTGCTGTCCCTACTCCAAATGGATCCAGACCCAGTGACATGCAGCTGACTCTTCACTGCCCTCTGAAATGATCTAGCCATCTTTTGACAAAAATTAGCTGGGACTCCAGACATGGCAAAGGCACAGTAAGAATTGTAATTCCTGCAAAGTCTCCCTCATTAACATCTGCTGACTTGTCATTAATGTTGGGAGACCGGTCTCACAGATTAGGTAAGAAGCAGCCTGACATTGTCATACACACACAATTACATATATTTCAGCCAGATTTTTTTTCCCAATTGGACGGACCCAGTAGAGACAGGTGTAACATGGAATACGGCAAGGAAGATGTGGCCCTGCACACCCTCAAATTGACTCTGGAGTCTATGAAGTCAGATAATATCAGGTCAAAAGGAAACCTCCCGCTGATTAATACCTATTGCCCTTCCCCAGTTGATGAATCAATGTCCCTCCATATTGAACATTTAGTGGAATAAACACTGATGGTAGCAAGAGTGCAGAATGTACTTTGGTTGGTGGATGGATTGGGTGGATAGACTTCAATGTCCCTCCACTAATAACTGAATGAATGGAGTCCTGAAAGACATATCCGCCAGACTGGACCTGTGGCAGGTGGTAAAGGAACCAACACAAGAGAAAACCTACGTGGCCTCATCCTCACAAATATTTCTGTCACAATACACCTGTCCATGACAGAATTTGTAGGAATGACCACACAGTCTTTGGTAGAGGAAGTCCCATCTTCACACTGAGGATGTGCTCCATCGTGTTTTGTGGCATTACCACCATGATAAATGGATTAAAGTCAAACCAGATTTGCAGCTAAAATCTGGGCATCCATGATAATGTTGTAGGTCTTCAACAACGATTGAATTGTATTCAATCATTGTCTGTAACTTCACAGTCTGACATACCCCCCTCAGTCTACTATTTCCATCAAGTCAGGGTACCAACTCTGATTCAGTGATCATAGAAGAATATTCCAGGAGCAGCACCACATAAAAATGAGGTTATAGCACAGGACAACATGCAAATTAAATAGTGGAGGCAGCATGCAATAGACAGAGTTAAGTGATCAGACAACAACAGATTAGATCAAAGCTCAGCTGCCCTGTTATATCAAATGATGAATGATTGTGGTAAAGTGGAAAGCTTATTTGAGGAGACGCCAAGAACAGCCTTATCTTTACCAATAATAGAATGCAGCATATGAGTACAAAGGACAAGTTGAACTATCCTCAGTCAAAAGCACTAAGTTGATATTTCATTACAGCCTCTACTTGAGGTTACTACTAGTACAGACTCCACAAAACCATTCCATTAACTTTAAAACACAAGTCACAAGTGTTGAAATAATCTCTGCATGATGTGTGCCACTTTGAAAATTCATTTCCTACACTAATGGCACACCATAGCTACAATGAGTAACTACTGTAAGACACACCATAGGAACTTGCCAAGTCTCTTTCAACTGCACCTCCAAAACATACAAGCTTTTTCACCTCGAAGTACAAGGGCAGAATATGCATGGGAACACCATCACCTACGTGTTCCCTTCTATGGCACAGACCATTCTGACTAGGAATGATATCATCATTCTTTCACACGTTCAAAATGCTGAAATGTTTCATTTAGTAGCACCCTGGATGTACCTACAACACGAACTGCTTCAGCTCAAGAAACTGCCTCAACACTGCTTTGTAAAGGGCAGTTAACAGACAGGTATTAATTGCTGGTATTGACAGTGATGTCATGAATGGAATAAGAGAAATGAAAATTCCTCTTGGAGCCAGTTAATTTTGAACCCTTCATCTTGCGTATTTCTTTGAGTGTATTAGAGCTTTTGTACATTTTTTTTCAATGACAAAGGCAGTAATTACTACTTTCACTGTTTGGGCAGTAATCTGGTAGAAATGAATCACCTGTCTGCTTTGGAACTCTCCCGATTTGCTTCTGAATGATTCGAACTAGATAAAAATCAGCTGGGCTTTACAATGGGCAGGCGATTAGGCTTGCCGGATCGTTGCTCAGAAAATAGAGATGAAAATTAGTCTTCAAATTGCCCATTTACTGTATGAAACTATGTCATATTCTTTAAATCGATGCTCATCATTGAAGAAGCATGATCTTTGTTAAATTCCACTCTATATACGTTTTACTAATTGTCTTGCATGATTATTCCTACAGTGAAATTTTGCCTTATTCAGTAGCAGACACTTTAATTAACCTTACAGATAACTTGCCAAATTTAGTTCAAAATATGGGTACCATGGCCAAAATGAAATTTATAAGTAGACGACAAAAGTGTTTAAGCTGCTTTAGAAATTTCAAATTTTATTTTCTCCGAATACTGGAACTGTTGCAGATGATAATCTATATTCCAAATATTCATTGCCAAATGTGAAATGAGCATTTCTGATATATTCCTATTTTTGGAAATCTCTTTCAGTATCAAATAGTACCTACCCCATTAGCTTGGCTGAGTGCTTGAAAATATATACTGTAGCTTTTCACTGGGGACAATGGCGGATTCCAATAGCCATTGTACGTTTTGTTATCTCCAACAGTAAATGGCTGAGTCATAGGAAGGTTCACAGGTCTCAGCTCTGCAGCAGTGTAATGTAGTGAATCAAATACAGAAGCATTCTTGTAGCTGACTGGGACAGGAAAACAGTCAGTCGTATCTGCTGCTCTCCTGGCCTTTTGTAAGTGTTCTTCCTTAACAACCAGTTGATAGGCACTGTAAAAAAATCAGAAGAAAATTGCATTTAAAATACTTGAAAGAGTGCAGAATTTTAGTTTGAATATAATGTTGCAATTTACATATTGTTGCTAATATCTGACCAATAGCTTCAGTTCTGATTCCGGTTAGGGACTATTTACATTGGCTCTATCCTTGCTCACTTTGGCTCCTGTAATCCCAACAGTTCCCATTTAAAAGTCTGATCCCTTTGTTAATTTCCTTGCACAATTCCATCCTTTTTTTTCATCCCCTTCTCAGTTTTCATTCTTCTCTGTTATTACAACTCGCCAGGTTAGACAGCCAGCATATAAATAGTGGCTGATGGTGGCAGGGAGAGAGGGCAACTAATTAAGGATTTCTTGCAGCACTTTGACCTGCTCCTCTTTGCCTGCAAGAAAACCTTAGAAAATTAACGCAATAAACCTTGCCTTGTTTTGTAGTGTCTTTTGGCTTTCAGCAATTTTTTTCCTCCAATTGATTTGGTGCTTTGCTGGTCTTCCAAAACCAGGGCTATGTTGCTTTTGACATCATTGGACTCTGACTTGCCCGTGTAAAATGGACCCCTGCCTGCCTGTGATGCCCTACGTGTGCCTGATTTAAAAGTCACAATAATGTGTGGGGTGGAGGAGTGGAGATTGGGGTGGTATTTTTTGGCAATGGGGTAGGAACATCAGATACCTAACCAAACCATTCACTGTTATCATTTCTGATTAGATTCATGGTTAAATTCTAACCATCCCACTCCAGAAGTCTAACATTGCTTTACTTCAGAGTTAATGTAATCCCAATCCAGGTTTAAGTAGGAAAATTAATTGTTAATGCAAGGGAAAATGATTTGTACCAACTCTAAACTGAGCATAATTATACCATTTAAAAGATATTTGGTCAGGTACATGGATAATAAGGATTTAGATAGATATGGGCCAAATGAAGGCAAATAGGACCAGACCTGGTTGGCATGGATGAGTTGGGCTGAAGGGTCTGTTTCTGTGCTGTATGGCTCTATGACTCTAAACTTGCACGATAAATGCATTTATGAAAAATATTTATTCTGCTAGAACAATGCAAGATATGATAGAATGATGTAAAATTTTGAAAAATATAAGGCTGAATAATAAGAAGCAGATGTTTTCAGTCATTCAGGTATCAAAAATGAGGGTCAGTCAATGTAAAATTAGTGATAAAAGTTTACAATGCAAATTAATTAAAGTGATTTGGAACAAAAGGCATGAAAAATGTCTTTATAGAGATCCCTAAGGCTGTAGAGTTCACTTCAGGGCATCAATGCTGCAAGTATTCAGTGTTTGTTGGGATAGATGGATGAAGGAACAGAGGTGGAGGTTTGATTTAACAAATTAGTTATTTGTGATTAAGGACTAATTGCTCAAATGTAAAATTAATAAACTGAAACATTGGTTGTGTGAAATGGCTTATTGTGTTGTTTGAACTTCTATGTGCAGCAGATTCAAATAGAATTCAAGAACTGACATTCTTACATTCAAAGACAGCATTCACCTTTGTGAAGAATATTTCAAATAGAAGTCTTACATGATAACTTGAAGGTCCATCAACTACATAGCTTTTGCAAGCCAAACATAACTGGGGGTGGAATCTTGGGCAGCCCATGGGGGTCTTGCCAACTGGCTGCACAGCTGGTGAGACACCTGAGCTGACTCCTTTGGGAAGGCCTGATCATGCATTTTAATGGTCAGCAGAAGGCTTTTCCCCCATGTCAGGACACCAGGGCAATAAGAGGTTGGCAGCTCTTCTGCTCGGTGGAGAGAGAGTTACTGCTGCATGAACAACAATGGCTGGACGTCCCGTATTGTGGTGCAACCCAGGCTACAGGCAAATAATGTTGGGAGGGGTTTTCAGGCTCGTGGGCAGAATGGTGTAGGAGGGGTCAGCAGCAAAGGCTGTGGTTAGCTCTAATCAGGCCCTGCCTTCCTAAAGCTCAGTCCTCTAATCAGTCGCTGAGTGCTTTTGAAGGAGATGGCAAGCAGCCTGCATAGGTTTACTTGTCTTGTATGTTGCATTGCTACAGGCTTCTGGCACTGGGTTAAAACCAGATACAGTGGAATGAGACCCTTAAGCCATTATGAATTGAAGCAGGGCCAGAAAGCCAACTTTCATGCCTGGGAATAAACTAGGTGGAAGTGGGAAAGCATTATGGTGCTTATCTTTCAATTCCTCAACCAATTATATATCCTCACAGCCCTCAAACTTACCACTAGACAAGGAAGATGATTTTGGTCTGGGAGTCCCTTGACAAATTTTTAATTAAATTTGCTGCAATATTCTAGGGGGATGAAACAGATTCGAATGTATTGTCACTGGACTGAAAATCCAGAAATTCAGATAATGTTCTGGAGACCTGGGTTCAAATCCTGCCAATCTGAAGTCAACAAAAAAATCTGGAATTAAAAGTCTAATGATAAAACCATTGTCTATTGTTAGAAAAACCCATCTTGTTCACTAATACCTTTATGGAAGGAAACTTCCATCCTTACTTGGTCTTATCTATATGTGACTCCACACCCATAGCAATGTGGTTGACTTAACTGCCCTCTGGCCAATTAGGGATGGGCAATAAATACTGGCCTGGCCAGTGATGCCTTCACCCCGTGAATGAATAAAAAAAGTACATACGATAGCAAATGTCAATCTCTTGTGCCTTTGGGAAGGTTTTGTTGAAACTTGTACACAGCATAGATATTTTTGTCATTGTGGCAATTGGTTTTGAATGATATGATGGAAGTGTATTTTGAATAATGTGACTACTTTGTTCTTACGATACATAAATTGTATTTTGGACTGTGTTGAAGACCAAACACATCGTAAAAAACATTCAAATATGATCAGGTAGGGAGAAGAGCATTCAATAGGATTGCTGATCAATTCAAGCATTTCCCATAGCCCCTTAAATATAAACATCAATTACATTTCATTAAGTTACTCAACAACAAGGAATTGCAGAAAATATTACATCGCCTTCTTCAAAGGGATAACTCTAATCTAAAAATCTGAATAACAAAATAAATCAGATTTTACTTAATGTAAAGCAGGTAAAAAAGAGTCAAAATAAAGATTGCTTTCATTTAAAAAGATATCTATTACAGACATACTGCGCGGGGAAATTGGATGCCGAGCAAGCATTGACCTGGTTGCTTAATATTCCTGAGATAATGAAATTCAAATATAAATGACTCAATTTAAATTGAGTTTGAATCAGAATTCTGAATGGGACATTAGTCCAAAATCTAATCAGTAAAATATAAGTTAGGTAGAATGGAAATAATGTGTAGTTGTAAATGTTCTCTTTAGAGAGCTGTTTTTAGAGTCAACTTGTATAATTTCAATTGCACCATGTTGGGACCATTCTAAGCACATGACTTTGAAACATTCACTGCTACCACTAAATGGAAAGCATCAACATTTTCATTCTTCTGACTTTAGCTTTCACCTTAATGCTTATCCTCTTATTAAACTGGGGTATAGTGCAGATAGCATTAAAAATTAACTTTAGTTTGCGAGAGTTAAGTTTCATCCTAATGGGTTATGCAGTCTAGAATTGGCGCATCATGTTACAGCTGTACATTACACTGGTAAAGCCAATTTTGGAGCACTGCATACAATTCTGGTCGCTCTGCTGTAGGAAGGTTGTTATTAAACTGGAAAGGGTGCAGAAAAGATTTGTAAGAATTTTATTGGAACTGGAGGACTTCAGCTAAAGAGAAAGGCTGAATAGGCGGGGACCTTTTATCCTTTGGAGCGGAGAAGGCTGAGGCAGGACCTTACAGAGATTTATAAAATCATGAGAGGCATATTACAATATTTAAAAGACATTTGGACAGGTACATGAACAGGAAAGGTTTAGAGGGCTATGGGTCAAACACAGGGACTAGTTCAGTTTGGGATACCTGCGATAGGGTTGGACCAAATGGGCTGTTTACGTGCTGTACGACTATAAGTTGAGATTTTTAAAAAAGTAGTCTATTTATTACAAGCAACTCACTGTACATAAAGATCAATTCATGTGCTGTATTTTTACACTATTTACTTAGAAACAAAGAAAATACAAGAAATAGGCTATTCAGCCCTTTCAGTCTGCTCCACCATTCATTACGATCATGTCTAATCATTTAACTCAATATTCCAGGTATCGTTTCACTGAGGCCCTGTATAATAGCAGCAAGACATTGCTGCTTGGCATTGATTGATTAGATTAATATTGAGTCCTAAGGGTATCATTAAAGTACCCATACAAAATAACTAGGACCAAGATGGCCACTTGTCAATCTCCTTTTACTTGTTCTGTTTTAGCTGTGCTCCAGGAGGGTCCAAAAGATACACTTCCCTTGAATCTGGGTCAGAAGGATTAAGGAGTTAACTGCTTAACTTGTATTTGGCCATGTTATTTTCCCCACTCTGTTGGTGAAAATGCATTGCCAGAAATAAAATGCAGTCACAATCAAGAATTACTTTTTTTGCAGAGTCAAAACTCCTAATATGTATGCCCTACAACTCTTAAGGTTTTGGTATTATTACATGGATCTAAAACTGGAGACTTTTGATACATATAAATGATCACAATATTATTCAAATTCTAACAAATGCAAATAGCAGCACCATGTTAGTCGAGGAGAAGATTAGTATACAGTTAAGTTTCAACTTGAGGAGTAACGAAACAGTAATAAATCATCTAAATCTATCATAACCATCCGTTTCTTTCGCTATCAAATGTTTAGCTTCTTCTTAAATGTGTCCATATGGTTCACTTCAACCACTCCACGGCATTTCCACCACTCTTTGTATCAGGACATTTCTTTTGAATTGCCTATTGGACTTTTTGGTGACTATCACATATTAATGGTCTCAAGGTATGCTCTTCCCAACACGAGGAAACATTTTTTTCTGTATTCACTCTGCCAAAACCTTTTATAGTTTAAAAAAAAATTTATTAGGTCAGCACTCAGCATTTTTTCAAGAGAATCAAGACTCAACCTATCAATCCTTCCCTGATTTAATATGCATGCATTTCTGTTAATTATCTGTGCATCGTCTCCACTAACTCTGTATGACATTATGATATGGCGCCCAAAACTGCATGGAGTAGACTAAGTGTGGTCTAACCAAAGTTCAGTGCAGTTTTAACCGAACTTGCCGATTTTTCAGTTCCATCGCTCTTGAAATAACTTGTATTTGGTTTACATATGGTTTTGCCAACCTGTGATGCAGGTGATAAAGTTTTTTAAAAACTTAACTCACAATGGAGCTCAGAAAGAGCCCTTACCTGCTTGCTGCTCCCCTTTTTCTCATGATGTCTTACTCGTGATTACCTGCCTTTCCTGGTTGAAGAAGCCCCACCCCACCCCAAGGCCATGATGTAGATGAGGAAAAAAAAATCAAAATCATTATCACACTGACTATCCAGGATAGTTCTTCCATTGGGATAGAGGATTGGGTTTTCCAAATTGATCATATGCCTTGAAACAAATCTGCACTTTAGTCAGCCAGGAGTGGGGAATATGGAGTGTGCAGACTGACTCAAGTAGAACTAAGTAGAGTACCTTGGAGTAGTAGATATCAGGGAAAGGGTGTTTGTGGGGGCATTGGTTCACAATAGGTAGCATATGGGCTATAGGTGGCCACAGGTGGAGGGCATGAGGTAGCATTAGGAGGTATGATGAATCAGAATGAGTATGTGTATGTGTGTGAGAGGGTGTGAGGAATGGAGGTTGAAGGCTGTTTTCTTGGTTTAATAAAAAAGCATTTTAAAAAAACTATGACAAAATACCAATGCACCGAGGCAGGTCTTGCACTCAGCTGGACTTCCCACTCAGCAGCCTCCTCTTTGTTTCAGCAGTCATCCACAATGGCTGTCAGACACCACACCCCATGGACACCAGCACTCACACTGGTGTGAAGATTCAGGCCTCTGTCTCTAAACTGAAGAAAGGATATACTTACCTTGGAGGCTGTGCAGGAGAGGTTCACCAGATTGTTTTCTGGGATAACACGGTTGTCTTGTGATATAAAGCTGAGTAAATTAAGCCAATGTTCTGTGGACTTTAGAAGAATGAAAGGTAATTGCATTGAGTCATACTAGGTTTTGAAGGGGCTACACATGTTACACACTGAGATGCTGTTTCCTCAAGTTGAGGAAACTCAAGTAGAACACAGGGCCACCATCTCATGATAGGAGGGAGATCATTTAGGACTTACACGAGGAAGAATTTCTTCACTCGACAAGTTGTCCAAATTTTTGTGAATGCTCTGTTTGTGTGCCTATTTCAGGCTGAAATAAACTGAGAGTTGACCTCTCAGAGAATGAAGGATATGGCCACCAACCAAGTAGGTGGATTTGAGGCCAAAGATTAGCCATGGTTCTATTGAAGATGGACAAGGCTCAAGTAGCTATAAGGCCTACTCTTGCCTCTTTTTCATATTTGCTTGTGGAATATTTAACCTAGCAGGTTTAATCATGCAATGTTTTGTTTAATTTTTGAACAAAAAAAAATTACTCCAATTCGTTTCTCTAGTATTTGTTTTAAATGTTCAAATTCAGAAACAAATAAGACCCAAAAATCAGAGGATCCAGTTATTTGTTGCTGTTTTACTGTGCCTTAATTAAAATTATTGATGTTTGTATGGCTAAAGCCGCTTTCCATCTTTCAACGTTTCCTTCTGAATTACTTTACACCAATTTAATTCAAGCTGGTTCTTCTACCATTCTATTGACTGATCTTTGGAACCGCACTGTTTCAACAGTCATTATCAGGAGAATAGACACCAGTCTTAATAGGTATCTCCTTTTATATTCAGAACAATGCTGCCTTGATTCTTTAAATTCTATTTATCACTAATAAAATAATTAGCAATAAATCTTAAATCCTATAATTACAAAGGTAGTCTTTACTACTAATTGACCATGCTGAGTTTTTCTTACATGAATTAGACTTACAAGGCATGGTAAACTTAAATTTCCCAGTTACATTGAAATTGCTATGCATTTATGTTCTACTGTGTGGAATGACGCCACATTCATTAAAGTAAATCATTATGCCTGAGACTGGAGTTGTTCACTGCCTCTCTAGTTCCACTACTTCTCTAGTCACAGTGTAAATTTAAAGAAAAAGCAAAATACTGTGGATGTTAGAAGTCTGAAATAAAAATAGCAATGCTGGAGAAATTCAGCAGCTTTGGCAGTACCTGGGCAAGAGAAAAATAATGTTGTTTCAAATCTGATATAACTTCTCATCTTCAGAAGAATCATATTGGGTTCAAAACACTAACTCTGTTTCTTTCTCCACAGATGCTATCAGACTGGCTGAGTGTTTTTGGGCATAAATTTAAATGCTTTACCCAGTTACAAAATGGCCAATTATATTCTGTCCCTCTGTTAGATTTAGAATATGAAGAAACTTCAATCAGGTTTCTTTAATAAACAAAAAAAAATAGTGATTTATTGTGAAAACTGGCAGATGCAAAGCTGGTTAACACATAGTTGGGAATATTAGGGTTTAAGTATTTGTCCTTCTAAACAAACACAGACACATACAAATGTAATGAAAAAAGTAAAGATTTTCTCTGCAGAGATTAACTTTAAGGAAAAACAATTTGGCCAATAATTTTTATTTTTGACTGAGGAAAGGATAAGGTACGATATGTTTAAGATGGCTATCATTGGACATTCTGTCTCATATAGGCAGATGTCATGGGACTCTTCAGATACAACTCATTCAGAATAGGATACTGGGTAGCTTCTCTCTCTCTCACAGACTAGATCACAGGGATCCCAATACATTATCCAAAACAAATCCATAAACTGCAGGTACATTTCCTGTAAATCTAGCAGTTAGCTGGAGACATGCGATTTCCATTAAATCTGGCAGTTCCATAGGTCTGGTTGCTTCAGTTAGCTCAAACAACGTGAATTCTACTAAGTCTCAATTTTAAAAAAAGTCCATTTAGTGAGTCCTTTCAAAAAAGTTAAAGGGCGGCATGGTGCCTAATTGGTCTGCACTGTTGCCTTATAGCGCCAGGGACCTGGGTTCAACTCCAGCCTCAGGCAACTGTCTATGTGGTGTTTGTACATTCTCTTCGTGTCTGTGTGGGTTTCCTCTGGGTGCTCCGGTTTCCTCTCCCAGTCCAATGATGTGCAGTTTAGGTGGATTGGCCATGCTAAATTGCCCATAGTGTCCAGGGATGTGTAGGTTGGGTGGATTAGCCATGGGAAATGCAAGGTTACGGGGATAGGGTTGGAGGTGTGTGTCTGGGTGGGATGCTGTTTGGAGAGCTGGTGCGGACTTGCTGGGCCGAATGGCCTGTTTCCATACTGTAGGGATTCTATGATTCAAGGCTCAGTAGCCAAATGAACCATTGACCTTTAACAGAAATCCTCAAAAGAAAATGAATAATTAAGTGCCTTCATATTAAAATGTAGTGGTTTTGTACTACCCTACATTCACAGATTTGTCTTAAATTATTGGAGGTAATCTTCAAATTATGGAAAGGTATGAATCTGTCATTGCATTATTGGTACAAGTTTTGTTCTTATTGCAATCAAAATTTAGGTTGCCAGCTGAAACGTTTTAAACTTATTTTCTTTATTATAAATTCACATCACAAACAAAAATAATGGCAAAGCAGAGTAGACAGTTTAATATCTGAAAGAAAAAGATGGGCTACTGTTTTAGGTGAGAAATTCAGTGTGCAGATTACTGATGCTCATTTGATTTGATCATCCTCATCATCAACATAAACTGTACTTGAGAAGCGTCTTTAACATTAAAAGAAATCAAAAGGCACTTTTGCAGAGATTTAAGGTGAAACAGGTATGGTGCCAAAGAGCAAAGGGAGGGTGGGGGTCCAAAGCTTAGTCCAGGGGATGAGTTCGAGGGATGCTACCAAAGGAAGAAGGTGGTCTAGAAATATTAGTGGTTAGAAATACTGAACATGAAGACTATATAGCTGAAGGTCAAAGGTAGCAAGTGCAGGAAAGAAAAGGAGGAAGAGAGAGATGTCCAAGGGTGTCACAATTAAAACAAATGAGTATTTAGGAGCAGTGTTATCAGGTTTGAGGAAATGCAGAATTATGTAGAATTCCCAGGGAAGTACAAAAAAGATAAACATCAACTACTGCAGGAAGATCCTCAATTCAATGGAATACACTTTTTGGCCAGCACAAAAATTGCTTGTCTTCCAGTATCACAGAGCTGCGATAGGGGGAGGTCTCTGTCTAAGGCCTTTTAGCCTTAGCACGCCAAGAACTGGAAACTGTGTAGAACCCCTTACTGTATGTCTGGCATAGAAAGTAGACAGCGAATATCGAGAGCATTGAGATTGTATGAAGGCTCCTCAGAGTGGAACAAGTTATATAAAGAAACGTTATATTCTCTTGCATTTTTCAGAATGTTCAATTTAAAATGATTTGCTCTCAGGCTGTATGCCTAATGTGGAATATATATTGTAAATATTAATAGTATTACAATTGTGTCCAGGCAATTAAGAGTGGGACATGCAATGTAGAGACAAGTTGAATATAATTGCAATTTTGTAATTTTTAAGTCAAAATGTTTAAATAATGTACTTTTACAAGTTTTATGAATAAAACATAATTCTGGAGAAAAACAGAGGTGAGAGCAATGTGAAATGTAAACACGAGGATTTGAACCTTAAACATGAGTTGCTGGAGGATATAGGAGTAGGTCAGCAAAGACTGGAGGACTGGCTGAAAGAGACTGGTTAAGTGATACTGGGTTTCAGTTTTGAATCAACAGAAGCTTACAAAGATTGACTGTGTGAGATTGGCAAAGGAGAGCATGAGCATTGGACTATTTTCAACTCATTTGAATATCAGGTAGCCAAAAAGCAAAGACACACATCTGTCATTCCATTAATGACCATGGCCTGCTTGATTAAAAAAAAGTAGGTGGTCTTGTAAATAGCTGAACCACATTTGCCTACTCCACCCCAAAACCCTAGGGTCAAATCCTTCACAAAACCTGACAAGCCAGCCAACTTAACACTGGAGTCAGTCATTCACAGTCAGCAAGCTTCAGTAACATGTTCATTCGGTGCTCAAACCTCGAACACAATACAAAAACCAGGCCAAGAAATTCTCTGGAAACTCAAGATGATGGCTTTGGTTTGGCAGGCCTGACATTCCACTAACTCTGCTTCTGTCTGGAGCAAAAGCTGAAGATTACTTTCATGACTTTGGAAGGAATGACAGACATGATGTTTTCAGCGTTGGATAGGCTGAAGGATTGGCGAAGGAGATAAACAATGTTCTGGAGCTGCAAATTGGCATTCTTGGGTTCAGGTGATGGAGGGTACCAAGAATGTGAATGGTACTTTTTTTTACTGGAAATAATGACAAAGTAAATAGCTAGGAGTCAGCGGCAAAAGAACAAACATTGTAAGGGGATCAAACAACATGTCTTTAGTCTTTCAAATATTCAGTTGGAACAAATCATGGCTTAGAGCCATACAATGCAGAAAAGGCCCTTTGGTTCATAAATTCCGTGCTGACCTATCCACACTAACCCCACTTTCCAGCACTTGGCCCAAACCCTTGAGTGTTATGACGTTTCAAGTACTCACCCACATACCTTTTAAAGTGGTTTTCCATATCCATTATCCTCCCAGGCAGTTCATTCAAGTTCCTACCACACGGTGGGTGAAAATATTTTCTTCAAATCCCCTATAAACATCCCGCCTTTCACTTTGAGACTATACCCCCTTGAAACGGATCCTTCAATTAAGGGAAACAGTTGCTTTCTATCCACAATGCCCATGCCCCTCGTAATCTTATAAACCTCAATCAGGGCCACCATCAGCATTCTTTTCTCTACAGAAAATAACCAGAGTCTAACCAGCCTCTCTTAATAACTGAAATGCTCCATCCCAGTCAACATCCTGGTGAATCTCCTCTGGACCCCCTCCAGTGCAATCCTCCCTATAGTGTGGTGACAGACAGCACACAGTACTCCGACGGTAGGCCAACCAAAGTTTTATACAGCTCCAACATGACCTTCCTGCTCTTATACTATATTTAGTATAAGGCAGTATTCTAGATCAGTGCAGGAACAATAATGTTATTACCCAAGGTGCTAGAAAGATTGAGTTCAGCATGCAATGAAGTGGAATAATATCTGAGAATGATATCAGCATTAGGTAAAGCACACAAATGAATAAAGGAGCAGTGGCAGGAAGAATCCTTGATAGAAGCTTATGGTTGATTTTGGAGTGAGGAGAGAAGCCCTTCTTGGAGATATTCTAGTTTATGATCATACAGATAGCTTTGAAACTAAGTAAGCACAGTTCCATTGAAAAGTACAATAATAAAAAGTTATTGGAGGATAATGATGTGAGACTAAAGGCTACGATGAGGTCAAGGAGACTGCAATGAGATAATGCTCTTTGTAGATCTTACTCTTAAAGACACTTGGTAACTGGCAACTGCACTTAAAAAATGTACAAGTGTGCAGTAATTATGTAGAACGAAGAGCATATATGTGGAAATTCATAATAATGCAACTGATGAAGGGTCTAGGTCCGAAACGTCAGTCTTCCTGCTCCTATGATGCTGCTTGGCCTGCTGTATTCATCCAGCTCTACACCTTGTTATCTCTTGTTCTAAGTCCTGCTAGATGCATTACAGGTTTTCTGATTTTACAAAGGAATTGTTCAAATAAGCATGAATTTATCACTAGGAGCAAGAAAGAAAATTAAGCTGCAAAACTGGAAGTCATCTGAAACTGCCCATGTCTTACCATGCATCATCCCATAACCTTCACTCCATCCTTGTTGAGCTACATTGGCTCCCAGACAAACAACAAGCCAATTTTAAAATTCTCATCCTTGTTGTCAAACTTTTCTATCTTCTCTCTCTGTGACCTCCTCCAACTTCACAGTCCTCCAAGATCACTATGCTCACTGAACGATCCCTCTGTTTATGTAATTCTGACCTCTGAAGCACCTGTAATTTTAATTGATGCATTAGTGGTTGCGCCTCAGGTTCCCAGGCATTAGGTGCTGATTTTTTTTATTAAGCTTCTCCACTCTTTTACATTCTTTCCTCCTTTAAGCTGGTTCTTAAAACCTACTCCTTTCAACCATCTGACCAACTTAAGTGTTAAGGTCCATTGGACCCAATGTTATGTTAAAGGCACCATACCAATACAAGTTGATTTGATGTGATTCATTACAGTCATGTGTACCTAAGTACAGAGAAAAGCTTTGTTTGTGAGCAGTACAGGCAAATCATAGTAAGCAAGGACATACAAATGATAGGGTGCTTAGACAGAGTGAGGTATACAGGTTACACTGCACAGGAGGTGCGTGAAGCAAGACCAGGATTAACAAGTTCAACATTATTTAAAAGTTAGAAAGTCTGTTCATCAGTCTAATAACGGCTGGGAAGAAGCTGTTCTTGAACCTGTTGATGCATGTGTTCAAGTTTCTGCATCTTCTGCCTGATGGAATAGATTGTAGGAGATCATTATCGGGGTGGGAGGGGTCTTTGATGATGTTGGCAGCCTTTCCGTGGCAACAAGAAGTGTAAATGAAGTCCATGGATGGGAGTTTAGCTTCTGTGATGGTCTGGGCTGCGCACACAACCTTCTGTAGATTCCTACAGTCCTGGGCAGAGCAGTTGTCGTACCAGGCTGTTATGCACCCGGATAGAATGCTTTCTATGGTCCAAGGTCTTGAGTAGATTTGTAGCTCGGGTTGGGGATGCTGTGGTTGGTTCGCTTGCCGAGCTGATTTGTTAGTTCACAGACGTTTCATTACCCTGCTGGGTAACATCATCAGTGCAGCCTCGATGAAGTGCTGTTGTGTTTTCCCGCCTGGTATTTAAACTTAGCACTACTGTGTTGACCTGGTGTGTATGCATCTCAAAGTCTCTACAGACAGCTTAACAGCTGCCATGGAAAGCCAGCTCTAGCAGAACACTTAGCGGTTGCCAGAAATGCAGATCTGCATTCTAACACATGGGCGGCATGGTGGCTCAGTGGTTAGCACTGCAGCCTCACAGCGCCAGGGACCCGGGTTCGATTCCAGCCTTGGGCGACTGTCTGTGTGGAGTTTGCACATTCTCCCCGTGTCTGCATGGGTTTCCTCCGGGTGCTCCGGTTTCCTCCCACAGTCCAAAGATGTGCAGGCTAGGTGGATTGACCATGCTAAATTGCCCGTAGTGTTCAGGGGTGTATGGGTTATA
The DNA here is from genome assembly GCF_021869965.1 of Rhincodon typus. Taxonomy (NCBI): domain Eukaryota; kingdom Metazoa; phylum Chordata; class Chondrichthyes; order Orectolobiformes; family Rhincodontidae; genus Rhincodon; species Rhincodon typus. The sequence continues at coordinate 22,297,879 of NC_063350.1, read as the reverse complement.
GGGAGATGGGTCTGGGTGGGATGCTCCAAGGGTCGGTGTGAACTTGTTGGGTCGAAGGGCCTGTTCCACACTGTAGGGATTCTAAGATTCTATGAACACTTTAGCCATTGGCCCTCAGCATCAGCAGCCAGAGGGACAACAATCTCACCCACAACCCAAGCTGAAAATCTTTGCAAGAACCTTAAAGGGAGTCAAGGAACTTGACCTCAGCCCAAGACTGCCAGGCCCCTTCATTTCCATCCAGCTTGTGATTCCACTATAGGTGTTGCCACCCAGGAGGGTGAATCTGCATCCAGGATGCAGACTCTCAGCATGTCTGAGCACTCTAGCCACAAATGTCTCTGGGACCATCCAGGCCATTGTTATTTACTGCAGAGTGGCTCCCTCCAGCCCAACTGCAGAGCCAGGATTACACCCTACGGTCACACCGAGATGTTGTAGGAGGACAAGAAAAAAGATGCTCTGTTGGCACACAGGTGGCACATCATTGTGAATATACACATCTGTAAATGTTTGTGCACTTTCAATCATCCAATCAAATATCATTTTCTGTGTTCATTTTAGTAACATTGCTACCATGTCAGCGTTAAGCAGTCTCTCATAGTATCCCAAGGAGGAAGGACGTTACATTGGTGAAGCACTGCTCATCCTGGATTACAGCAGACTTTACGGATCCTTCGACCCTTATGCTCAGGAGTGTAATTAACACTTAGCGCTTCAGTGAGGAGATCACTGAGTTTAGGGGTAATGTGTACACCTTGTAATAGTGGTTTGCCTCCACTCATGTTCCACACTTACAGCGTGTGTGTGTGTGTGTGTGTGTGTGTGTGTGTGTGTGTGTGTGTGTGATGTCACGAACCTTCATGATTGCACACTTCTCTGGAGGCAAAGGATCATTCTACCTAATGATCATTCTACCTACAGACTTTCAAGGATGGATGATGACCAATACACAACTACTGTCCAAACTCTACCTCACAGCACAAACATATACACTCTGCTGCAGTCTAAAAAAAATGAAATTTACTCCATCTGCTGTGAATATGTTGACAGTCATTTCCTTTCTGATTTCACAGCTGAGGTTTTGTCAAAGATAGTCCGTTATCCAGTTTGCACCGCTGTGAATGGCTTACAGGCTTCGTCTGATAGTTAAGATTCTCCCCTACCCTTCATGTACCATTTATGTTTGCTGCCCCTATCATCAGTGTTCAATTTTCAAAATTATGAACAGCTCTCTTTAATGACTTCTGCACATATACACCCACCCAACGTCTCTCAGTTCCTCCACACCCTTTGATTTATACAGCCTCTTCATGTTCTTTGGACTATCTCGCAGTTCTCCACATGAAAAACTTCATCTGCCACCTATCTGCCCACTCCACAAACTTTTTCGAAGTTCTGTATTGTCCTCCCCAAAATGTACAATTCTCCCAGGGTTTATGTCACCTGCAAACTTTGAAATTGTACCTTGCACACCAAGATCTAGTTAATATTTTAATATAAATCAGGAAATCAAGAGTCCCAGTACTGACTCTTTGGGAACTCCACTACAATGTCCCACTTATTCCTTAGCCTATAACTTTCCTAGAATGTCTGCTGTGAAAATGTGAAATTCCAGCTCAGATAGGTTTAGAAATATGGAGTTGGCTGAGCTGAAACAAAGGGATTGAGAGCTGACTTTGTTCTTAAATTGGGAAGAAAAAGGATTTAGAATTAGCAAAAAATTTTAAAAGGTGAGTAAAAGGAAAGTTTACAAGTAATTTAGTATTTAGGAAACTGATGGGCAAATATGATGGTTTGCAGTCTCAACACCACTGCCCTCCCACCCCCCCATTCACACGAGATGACACAGGAATGGATTCACTGGTTTTGTGAAATTCCTAAATTTCTGAATAAATGTTAATAGTTATTCAAGTTAGGGGTGGGGTGTGTGTGTGTGTGTGTGTGTGTGTGTGTGTGTGTGATAGAGAGAGAGAGAGAGAGAGAGAGAGAGAGTGTCAGGGAGGGAGCAATACATCAACTGTGCTGACCTACATGGACAAATCTGTCCTCCTGTCAAGCAATTCACTAATTCAGAAAAATCACTCCAGCATGTTATATTATCCAAACAGCTTTATTTGTCAAACAAATATTTTCCCAAGATTGAGATCGAAATTATGCTTTGCAATATGAGTAACAAATGCATCAATATGCTTTTCCTGACATTCTTCTGCTGACTGTTTCAACAAAAGTTGAACCAGGGTTAATACCTTTCGCTAAAATGAAAATTTAATGTGAACACACAATGTATTTGTTAATAATATTCACTAGATGATTTTAGCTCAGACATTTGTTGATGCAATGTTATTGTATTTATTTTTTCTTCAATGTTAAATCCAAATATATTTATGATTTTTTTTGTCATTATTCAACCACAGATTGTAAAGCCACAAATTGAGCATTTTGAAAACTAAGTGTTAGAATTTAATTTTGATGGATACTGCAATTGTCTCTGGGAGCTGAAAACAATCATTTATCGCATCCACATATTTGGAATAAAACCATCATCTTACGTTTTGATATCCAGATTGAGTAGGAATGAACCATGGTAAACATGAATAGTGTGAGCAGTACTGATATAAATTTAAACAAGGTTACAAATGTTATAGAGGAATCCATTTGCCGCTTCTCTTTCTTTCTTTTGTCATTTTCTAAGCTAAGGACCAGCCTTTTGAAATGTTTAATTGTCCAAAGTCTCAACAGTGCAAATAAATAATTCTTTACTCCTCATTCTGTTGCTGCTGAGACTACAGAACAGACTGGGGCAATCAACAAACTGACCTCCAAATTAACTCCACAGTCGAAAATATAGCATTCCAGCAGTTATTTGCAATCTAGGTCTAATGTACCTTTTAGTCCAAGTCTACCGTAGTTAATTATCGCTAGGCATTATAAAATACTAGAAGAGTTCAGATCAGACAGTGGTGCAGCACTTCGGTGATCTATCATAGGTTGGTTTAGAGTTCATGAAAGTAAAAGTCTTCCTTTTAATAGAGCAGGAAAGAGCAAAGATCAATTCAGTCCATGGCACTCTTAAACATTCTAATGTCCAATGGTCAGTGCCATCAGCAGAAACCTTAAAGAAATTTAACTTATTATTATTTACCTGGCCGGAAATAACACTAAAATTGAGGGGAATCAAAAGAAGGTGAAACAAAGAAGTAGGGACAACCAATGAAGTTTATAAAGCCTAGAAGCAGAAAAGATAATTTACTTTATGCATGGCATTTCTAAATGAGCAGTGCAATAAACATGGTCAGAAAACTTCATGTGAGGAACCGGTGATACTTGACATTTGTCAAAATTTCCTCTCCACAATTTGATTGATGACACTATATACCTACCATATATCTGTTTATGATTTTGCCCCCATAATGTGCAGTGAAATGTCTTAAAAAAAACAAATTGTTGCCACTTTCCATGTCGCAAGGCAACTGAAGCAAACAATTCCAAAATGATGACAAGCTGCTGCAATATACTCTGTAACTAAATTGTTAGAAAAAGCTTGCACTTGATTCTCAGAACTGATTAAAAGTGACTATCCCATCAGTGCAAATTTTATTAAAATTCACTAAAGTCTCACCGAAGCATGGTTACTGCAGTTTTGAAGGAATATGTCACAAAAATAAATTAGAAAATTAAGCTCTGGATTCTGGAAAAGTCCCAGTGGATTAGAAAACTGCAACTGTGACAGAAGGCAGGAAACCATAGGCCAGCTTAGCCTAACACAGGAACAGAAGTCAGCCATTCAGCCCATCAAGCCTGCTCTGTCATTCAGTTTGATCATGCCCATTCACCTACTTCAATGCTACTTCACATCATCTCTATCACTATCTTGATTTGCCTTTGTGTCATTGGAAAAATGCAAGAATCTACTTTTATAGATATTGTAGCAGGATATTTAGAAAATCAGAACATAACCAGGCAGAATCAACATGGTTTTGTTCAATGGAAATTGGACTCGACAGATTTGATAGAGCTCTTTGAAGAAGAAACCAGTAGATGTAATGTATTTGGATTTTCAAAAGGCATTCAATAAGATGCCTCATAAAGGTTACTATTCAAGATAAGAGCATATGGGTTGGGGATGATTATATCAGGATGAATAGCAGGCTAGCTAATGAATAAGCTGAAGAAAATTATAGTCACTTTTAGGTAGGCAACCTAACTAGCATAGTATTGTAAGGAATACTGATGGGAGCTCAACTATTAATGTTTTATATCAAATGACTTGTCAAAGAGACTGGCCATTTCATTAGACCAAGCAGCATCAGAGGAGCAGGAAAGCTGACATTTTGGGTTTAGACCCTTCTTCAGAAAGAAGTCTACCATCTCGCAGTTGTCTACATGAAAAACTTCATCTGCCACCTATCTGCCCACTGAACGAACATCCATTTCTGAAGAAGGGTCTAGACCCGAAACATCAGCTTTCCTGCTCCTCTGATGCTGCTTGGCCTGCTGTGTTCATCCAGCTCTACACCTTGTGATCTCAGATTCTCCAGCATTGGCAGCTCCTACTATCTCCGGCCATTTCATTGCCAAGTTTGCTTACAACTAAAAGATGGGTAGGAAAGCAAGTTGTCAGGAGGATACATAATCTTTGGAAAGAGATATTGATAGAGTTTAATGGTCAAAATATTTGCAAGTATAATGTGAGCTTTTCTGTTTTGACAGCATAAATAGAAAGCAGTGTTTAGCTTAAATGATTGTGAGGGACAGATGGACTTGGGAATCCTTGTGCATGAATCACAAAAATTCAGAATGTAGGCAGAGCAATTCATTAAGAACACAATGGATGTTGGTCTTCATTGAAAGGGGGCTGAAGAATAAAAGCAGGGAAGTCTTGCTAAAACAATACATGACATTGGCAGGACCACACTTAGAATATGGTGTACTGTTTTGGTCACCTTAATGAAGCAGGGTCATCCTTAATCGGAGGTTTGCTTGGATTGAATTTGGAACGAAGGGGTTATCAAAGAAGGAAAGATGGAGTGGGTTGGTCCATATTCATTCCAGTTTAGCAGAACAGGAGGAGATCTTAATGGGAAATATAATTTTTAAGAAGTCATAACTGGGTATGCACTGAAAGGATATTTCTTCTTCATGGAGGAAGTTCAATCTAGAGGAACACAGGTTCAAAATAAGAGCTTCTCCCTTTAAGATGGAACTGAGAAAGAATTTCTTCTCTCAGAGGGGAAAAGTTTGGAATTCCTAGCCATAGAAAGCAATGGGGGTTGAATCATTGAATACATTCAAAGCAGAGTTAGACCATAAGACAACCATAACATGCAGGTACATAAGTAGGCCATCCAGTCCATTGAGTTTGTTGTGCCATTCAATGAAATCATGGCTGATTTGATAATCCTCAGCTCCACTTTGCTGCCTTTTCCCCATCACCCTTGATTCTCTTATTGATTAAAAATCTGATCATCTAAGCTTAAAATATTCTTAATGACCCCATTTTGACAGCTCTTTGCAGTAAAGAATTCTTTAAAAAATGTATTATCCTTTGAGAGAGATATTCTTCCTCATCTCTGTATTAATTTTGTGACCCCTTACACTGTGATTATGGACACTGGTCCAAAACTCGCCCATAAAGGGAAACAAACTTCTCCAAATCTATCCTGTCAAACCTCCTAAGAATCTAATATGGTTCAATAGCATCACCCCTAATTCCTATATACTCCAATGAGTACAGGTCCTATCTACTCAACTTTTCCTCAAAAGAAAATCTCTCCATACTTGGGCTCAACCTAATGAACCTTCTTTGGATTGCCTCTACTGCCAGTATATCCAACCTTAGATAAGAAAACCAAAACAGTTGACATTGTTCTTTGTGTGATCTGCACAGTTTTAGCGAGACTTCCATATTTTTATAGTCCATTCTTTTTGAAGTAAGCCAAGTTTCTTTCATGTTACATGCTGAACCTGCAAACTGGTTTCTGAGATGCAAGCACAAGAATCCCAAAATCCCTCTGTGCTGCAGCTTTCTACAGTCTTTATCCATTTAAATACTGTTCAGCTTGTCTATTCTTCATGTCAAAGTCTATAATCTCTCATTTTCCCACATTATGTTCATCAGACAAACCTTTGCCCAGACAGTTAACCTGCCTATATCCCTCTGGACTCTGTGTCATCCTTTAACTTGATGAGAGTATATTTATTTTCCTCACCCAAATTAGCATGTATTATAAATATTGTGGCCCCAGCACCGATCCCTGTGGCACTCCACTCATTACAGGTTGCCATCCTGAAAATACCCACTTTACTCCAATTGTCTCTCTTCTATTCATTAGTCAATCTTCTATTCATGTAGTGTATTCCTCCCAATGTCATAGATTCTTTTTCAGAAGCCTTATATGCGGTATCTTATCAAACACTTCTGGAAATCCAAATACATTATACCTATAGGTTCTCCTTTATCTATCCTGCTTGTTATCTTCTCATATAAGTGTATTCAATTCATCAGGAATTATTTCCTCTTCATGAAACCATGCTGACTCTACCTGATTATTTTATGAAATTGTAAATGTTCTGTTACTATATCCTCGAGAATAGACATTAATGTTTGCTAAATGGCAGGTGTTAAGCTCAGTGGCCTATAATTACTTGTTTTGGTCCTTCCTTTCAAATAAAGGCGATATTCCAATTGTCTGGAACTATGGATTCTTACTACCAGTGTATCGATTATCCCAGCAGCTACCTCCTTTAATATCCAAGGATACAACCCATCACATTCAGAGGATCTACTGGCCTTTAGCCCCAATTGTTGCCCTAGAATTTTTTTTTCTCTCGTAATAGTTGCTGTAATTATTTCCTCCCCATTTTTTGCCCCTTGATTTAGAATTTTTTAATTCTCTATATTGTGAAGACTGTTGTAAAGAAGCTTTTTCAATTCCACTGCCATTCCCTGGTTCTTCTTATTATTTTCCCAACTTCATTCTCAAAATGGTTCGTGTTCATTCTGGTCTCTTCTTTCTTTCTTATACATTTGAAGAAACACACACTGTCTATTTTTATATGACTTACCAGTTCACCTATATAGTCTATTTTCCATTATTTATTATATTTTTGATCATTTTTGGTGGATTTAAAAACTTTCTTACTTCTCTGCTCTGTCACATTGTATATTTTTTCTTTCCATGTGATACTGTCCTTGTCCCCTTTGGTTAATCATGGTAAGTTTATCCTCTTCCCGGAATCCTTTTTCCTCACTGGGATGTATCTTTGTTGTAAGCCATGGGCTATTTTCTCATGGGTCTGCCATTGTTCAGTAACTACCTTTTCTGATAAACTCCTTTCCCAATCCACCTCAGCCAACTTTGCTCTCATTCCTTTGCGATTACCTTTATTTAATTTTAACACAGTTATTTCTAAATCAGGTTTCTCACTCTCAAACTGAATGCCAAATCCTACCATGTTATGATTACAGACTCCTAGGGTTCTTTTACACTAATGTAATTTATTAAACCTGCCTTATTGCACATTACCATGACCGAAACAGCTTGATCCCTTGCTCGGTTCACAACATGCTGATCTGGGAAACTGTCCCGAATACAATCTATGAATTCTTCCTTATGACCACCTCTGACCATTTGATTTTCCCAATCTTCATGAAGATTAATTCACCAATGATTAATATAGTTTTTTTTTACATGCCCACTATCTCATGATTTACATTCCTTTCTACAATATAGCTAGCATTCGGGGACCAGTACATCCACCATGTCTTCTTGCCTTTTTTATTTCTTACATCTACTCATATATATTTCACATTTTCCAATTCAAGATCATTTCTTGCTATCACACTTATTCCATCACATACTAACAACTCTACTCCACCATCCTTTCTTCATGCACGTCCTTTGAAATGTCACACAATCATGAATATTTAGTTCCCAGTTTTCCCCTCATGACCATATCTCCCCAATATCAATAAAATCATACCCATTTACCTCTGTTTGTGCCATTAATTAATTTACTTTGTCTAAATTCTACACGCATTGAAGTGGCATTAATTTTGCCATTTTACTATTTCTTTGCCCGTTGACCTTTTTTTTGTTTATTTTATGATTTTACGCTCCATCTGTTCCTGTCCCATTCTGGATATGATTCCCGAAATAACTGCCTTACAATGCTGCCATATTGTTTTGTTTTGTAAGCCTATGTACGCATCTCCAGAACACATCTAACAAGTTTAAAGCCCTTTCCACAGCCCTCGTGTTTATATTCACCAGGACACCAATCCCAGCATGGCTTCTGTGAAGCCCGTTCTACTACAATAGCTCCCTTCTACCCCAGTACAATGGGGAGGCAATGGTATCACTGCTAGACTATTAATCCAGAGATCCAGGTTTAGATCCTGCCACAGCAGATGCTGGAATTTGAACTAAACCGTGATTTGGAATTGAGTGTCTAATAGTTAACACAAAGTCATTGTCAATTGTCAGGAAGAACCTGGCTGGTTTATTAATGTCCTTTAAGGAAAAAAACTGCTATCTCAGCTGGTCTGACCTACATGTGACTCCGACCCGCCAGCAATATGGTTGAATCTTAACTACCCTCTAGGCAACGTGGAATGGGCAATAAATGTTGGCATAGGTCAGCATCACCGACATTTTGTGAACAAGAAAAAAGTACTAGTGCCAGTGGCCTACAAACTCAAACACGTTCCACCAACACCAGTCTTCGAGCGACGCATTTAACTGCTTGACTTTATTTACCCTATATCCAGTTGTCTGTGGCTCAGACAGCAACTAATTATTAACTTGGAAGCTCTGCTATTTATTTCCAGTTCCTAATTGTTGAAATTTTTTCATCAGAACCTCCTCTCTAGACCTATTAACATTGTTGGTACCAACATGGGCAATGCTGACTAGGTCCCTCCACACCCACTACCCGACACTCTGCAGCCCTGATGATATTTCCTTAACTATGGCACTGGGCAGGCAAAACAGCCTATGTCTTCCATGCTCATGCACAGAACAGTACCTATCCCCCTAATTATACAGTTTCCTATCACTACCACATTCATATTGCTTGCCTCACTTGAATGGTTCCCTGTGGCGTGGGGCTGTTGTCAGTTTGCTCATCATTCCTGAAGTCCCTGCTCTTACCCACACAGCTTGCAATAACCTAGTTACTACTGGAGAACTGGGTGGGGTTGGGGGGGAAGCTGAGGTTCCTCAAAGCTACTAATTTAGTCAGCATACCTGTTTCACCTGCAGTCACATGCACCTGTCCCTGATCACAGAATAAATCTGAATTGCTTTATTGGAGTGGTGTGAGTATCTCCTGGAGCAAATAAAAAACTATTCATATAACTTTCTCCCTCCTTGAGATGTTGCAATGTCTGCAGCTTGGACCCCAGTTCCTCAATTTGAATCCAAAGTTGCTCCATCTGCAAACACTTGATACAGATACATTCACTCTGGATCACCTTGTTGTCCAGTATATTTTATAAAAGTTATTAATCATTCTAGTATCCCTGCTGTTTACCCTTTATTGTAAGTTTTCAAATACCAGTATCAATCTTATACCCAACAACTCTTGTTTTTATTTTAAGAAATGCAGAATTAAAAGACTAGAGACCTAAACACAAACTGTGGACCTTACTTTTAAAGATGAGAAATACACGTAAATAATACTCACCAATCAGTAGATGTGTTTAGGCAAAAGCAACCAAATATTTCTCTCCTTCCTCCATTTAACTTCATGAGATGCTCAAGTCCAGCACATTACTGCAAATCAAACTCAAGCACTAGATCATACTAAGTTGGTTACTTACAAATGCTCCCAACAAAACGGGCCCAATCAGTCATTTAATGAGGTTCCAGTTTCAGCTGCTTCTTAATTAATCTGCTTTTTCACCGTAAACCTCAAAAATAAAACCTGCTTACAACTAGTACCTACAGAATTTAAACTGCGAATTTCAGTTTGATATTCAATGAAATCTACAATCTGAATTAGACTGTTAGATTTAAACAAATTAAAAAGATGTAGACTTTTTACCCGGAAAATGCACACACTCAATTCTAATTTGAACTGAGTTAGATTGATTATGATTGGCAACGGAGTCACAGATTATGGGGGAAATGGCAGAAAAGTGGACTTAAGGTCGCAATCAGATCAACCATCATCTTGTTGTTAGGCAGAGCAGGCTTGATGTGATGAAAGGACTGTTTCTATTTGTTATATTCACCATAACTAGCGCTATCAAAATTTCTGAGCTACATTTTTTCCACTTGTCTGAATTAACAAGAATATGTATTATCCTAATATAATCTTCTTATGGACTTATTTAAATGTAGAAAAGTTGAGTTTTGATCAACAATGTAAATCTGTTCAGACTAATCATAGTAGCGATGATAAAGAAAAACATGTTGTACATTGAACCTAAGGAGTGGTAGCTTGATGCAGATGCACATTTTCACCAGCACTTCTCTCTTTTCAACTTTCAAAATGACTGATTGAACTAAACAGAAAAAAAACTATTTGACAAATACTTATAATGGTCAAGAAAAGTGATATCAGACCCATCAATTTAAACAATAAATAAATGACGAATCCTTGCAGAAAAATGTAATGGCCATTCTTAGTTAGGAATTATTGGAGGCTTCTTTGCAAATGTCCATTATACATATAAAAGAGAAGGAGAAAAATAATACTGACACGTTCTGGTTAATAGAACTTGCTGAAAATCGATAATAGCAGTAAGCTGATTATGGAGTTCAGCCTCCTAATGTAAATAGTTAGACATTTGATAGCAGTTCTATGTGAATAAGGCACTGACAGCTGTGTGGCAGTAAGTATTTTCAAATGGTAAAAGTGTGAACCAATCATTGCAGAACAGCTGTAAAATAAATCAAATGTGACTGGTGTTGTGCTCAGATTTTTTGAGATAAGTGAATACAAAGAAAAAGAAGGTAACATTCAAAACACATCTAAACATATTGCCTGACCAAGTCACATGAACAACATCTGCTGAAGTGACTGCATTTAAATTCAGTTAGCATTCAGTGAACAAACATTTTCTGTATTCTTTAATGGCACTGAATAGCTACAGTCCTATTAAATTTGAAAAAAAGAAATGGTAATGATTTTGTTTGGTGCTTCCTCCGGATGCCTCATGTTTGCAACCCACAGAGCTGACAAGAACTGATTACATTTGTTCTCTTCAATTTAGACCACCCACAAAGATAATCTTCATCAGGGATTTGTTTCTTCTGAAATGAAATTATAAATGTCTTTCCATTTCAAATGGTACAGACAGCTTTGTTTAATTGCTGTCTGATTCCTAACCTCTGGATTTTGTCTCCGATCTCCCACACCAACCTAGCCCTTAAAATATCACAGATTGGATTTTCCTTTCATTGTCAGCGTTCTTCTAACATTCATCAATCTGATAGGTGAAGAAGAGCAATCATTTAATGGTAAATCGACTGGCACTAAAATTTCTTGCTATAGCCTCAAGACCTTTAGTGCAAAGTCTTTTCAGTTGAAATGGCACTCAAGTACAATAAATCATACAGAGTGAAACATTTTCAGACATTTCATCAAATATAAAAGATTTGAACCATCTATCTAAAGCACCATACTTAACTTTACGTTCTAGATATATTTTCCTCTGTTAGACAACTTAAGTAAAAAGATAAATATTGATAAAGCATCTTGCTAGAATAAAAACATACACTATTAATCCAAGTTTTGCGCTACTTTGTGCATTTTCCTCTCTGAAAAGCTTGTGAAAGGTAATAAATATTGGAAAAGAAAGCAGATTTTGTTCATAATGGTCCCATTGAAGCTAAACTAAAAATATCTTTCTCAAAACTATGCTCTTACCATTGCAGTAAAAGCACTCAATTCTGGATTGATTTAATCAAGAACAATTATCTGAAAGATGGCCACAGTGGCAGAAGTTATATCATAATTTATGATCAAATTCCTCAGAAAATGATGATACAAGTACTCCTGATAGTCCTACAACTACTACAACTAATGCCAACAGAATGACTGGTTATTGTGGTCTAACAGCAAAAACCCAGAAACAGTTTTATAATGTCAAAGGGATTAAATTCAATTAAATGTGAAAATCCCCCTAAAGAAATGTGTTGAAACAACATGTTCAAAACATTTCAGTAAAGAACAAGTGGAGCATACTTAGAAGCAGAACTGAGCATGCTGGTAGACCCAAATCAAGGTCGAATCAATGAGCTCAGCCTAAACACACATGGTTGTTGCACATTTTTGATCTGCGGTAGCTATCGGAGATCATTTTTAATGCTGGTAAGCACAAGATGCTGGCATTGGCTGGCCATTATATACCAAGTCAACTTTCAGATGGTAGGCACAGGGGTGCTGCCAACTTTCTGCTTAACTCTTCGTTCCTGAGGCTTGCAAGGCTGGTTGTAAAGGGCCAAGCTATTTGTTGTTAACAGCCAAAGAAGTGATTGCTAAAGGCCAGTTAAAATGTATCCCATTGTCCCTTCACAAGTCCATCTTCTCTTCAATTAGAAGGGTTCATTAGATGAATATATGACAATGCAAACACCTGTTCCAAACATAACAAGAGGGTTAAGAATGACATTAAAACCTTAGGACCTATATGGCATTCAGTCACAGTGATAGTTTGAAGCAGGCTAGCCAATCATAAAGAAATATTCTCACAAGCAGCAAACCAGACAGTCAAATGTACAGATTTCTCCCAACTTCTACATCATTTTACAAAAAGTGATATAAAGATTGGGATGTACAGAAGTGATAGCAGTATAAGCTGAAGTATTGAGAGCAAAACATTTTCAAAGTACTTCAGACATTTATGGAATATTCCATCTAATTGGCAATATTTGACATTTGTAAATATAACATTATTTTCAGACGAGAGCTGTCTTCAGATGTAATTATGACTTAGTGTGTTGGCAAGGGCCTAATTACACCTCAGTTGAAAAGGCACATTTTTTAAGTGTTTCTACAGTGAGATTAATACTGTAAAAAGTTGATGTTCACATCAAATCAGTGATTTCTATGATTTCCACCTGGAAGGATTTCAACAGTACATCCTGTGCAGGAGGAAGGTATCACTAACCTCTGTATACCTGTGTTTAAAAGTACACATGTGGATGCCCAAAGTAATAGTGGCAAACTCTGACAATTTTGCCACCATTAAACTACAGAATGCTATTCACTGCATGCTGTCTTGGACAACTCAGTGTGGAGAAGACATTAAAGATGTGGACAAAATGTATTATAAATTCACTGACAAATGGTCATAAATATTGCAACTGAATGAGTAGTTGAGGCTGAAATCAATGTCTTTTTAAATAGGGATAAACGTTTGAGGAGATGGAAACAACCCAACATGGAGAAAGTAGAGCAATGAGATTAGTCTTACAAGATATCAAGAAAAATGACAATCTTCCTGTATTGTAAACTTCAGCAATTCTTTGATGTTTCTAAATTGCAAAGCAGTGTACCTATCATAGCTGTCATAACTGAACACCAATGCATAGACACATGAAGGAGGCTATAATGAGATGTGTTGACTTTTCAAAGAAGACCTACAGAGTCAGGGCACAATCTATGTCAACAGGTCCTTAACAGGAGCCAACTACTTCACCATGCACTGCTCCTTTAAGAAGATAAAATACAGCATCAACTTTCGGCAGTTAAAGTGGTTTGACTAGTCCAATGGCTTCCCCAAGACACAGAACTCTATTCATGTTGTAGTTTGTGCATTCATTTATACTCCTATACTCCATCTAAATAAGAAAGATTTGCACTGCATAAAGAGGCAGATGTGATCTATGAAAGAACTATACCCCATTGAATATGATGAGGCATGAAACATTTTTCAGAGGTGATCTTAATGAAGGATGCGCAACCGATTCCTTGATTGATTACAGACCACAACAGATGTTGATATTACTATCATTCACTTTTCCCCAGAATAAAATAGCTAAGTTAAGGCAGAGTGGTGAACCAGATATGTCATTGTGCAGAAACACAAGGTGTTTTTCAGAAAAAAAAGATTAAGGTAGGGTTTATGCTAAATTAATGAAAATTGAGTTTGACTATTACTTTTATACTGCAATTTATTTTTTGTGCAATCTCACATTTACATGATTTTTGTTGACATTGTTGTATGCGTGGATTTTCATATTTCATTTTAAACACATAAATAAATAATTTTCTTCTGTAATTTCCTTAAAAATAAGCAAACTGGACTTGTAATGAAAATTAGCTTCTGCAGTAGGTATTTTAGAATCCAAACGATCATTTCATTTGAACTGAATCCCAGGCAGCTCACACCAGGAGAAGTTGTAACTAATGAAAGGAAATAGTAGGCTTTGAGAAAACAAAACCGGGAGTTCTGGGATACATGATTCGAGGAGGTGAATAAGACTCGTAATACAATTTGAGACTTAAATATAGGCCTCCAGTTATTCCTCAGGCTATTGTATATATTTCCATTCGTACTTCAGTTATTAAAGCACAAACCATACTGTTCGCAAAGTTCTTGAATGCAATTATATAAGCATTGAAAGACCACTTAGCTTTTCAATTTTAGTCAGAACAACATTGGGATATGTTAGACTTGAAGGAGGCATTTCTGAGATTACCAATTCAGGGCCATTTTACTCCATCAAAAACTTGGACAAAGTGAAATTCTCACTACAACACTTAATAGTCAGAATTTTTATCAACCTAATCTTAAGGGAGCAAGTTGACCAGAAGTTCAGGGTGTGCTGTAGACTTTACTACCTGGAACAACTTTCCATGCATTTTAACATCACACCAAAGTAGTGCCCAGTTCCCAGGCTGGAGGCTCAGCTTCAATGACAAACTTCAGCTGAGGTGACAGCTGATCAATGGATGACTATAACAGCAGTTAAACCCATTTTGGGACAAAGATGGGTGAGTATAGAAATGGGATTTATACGGTACATACAAGAGGAAGAGGTGACTGGACTGGGCTTTATGGAAGTTGACTGGAAAGAGCTGCTTATCCCTGAGGTGAGAGATGAGCTTGGGTCCTGAAGGAAGGAAAGTCAGATGTATCATGTTCATGGGAACAGAAACTGCAAGAAGGGTAAGAGATAGGAGCTGGGGCCAGGTGGTGGTGGGGGCATGAGGCTTGGTGCGGAAGAGTTAACAACGGCAAAGTAATGTTTGCTCTGTGGAAACCGAATGTGTGATATACTTGCTAAGTATATTAATACATCCTAACTGCAGTGTTACTGCTAGGTCAAATAGGATAGATCATATTGAAATAGAATAATTAATCAAAGCAAACTTATTAAAGCCAGACAGATATTCACAGAGGTACAGAAAAAAAATCCTTATTTGGTCAAGCCAATGCAAGACAACTTGGGAAGATGCTAACTAACCAACAGCCAATCATGCACCAAAGTAGATAATCTGTATCCAGAAAAGGGTTTCCACATAATCTCCTTCAAAAACTGTATTCTAAATGGAAAGCCTAGAGAAAGGCCCTCAAAGGGATACTCAAGAAGACAGAAGATCGGTATCTACAGGCAGCACTCCAAAATAATAAAGATCGATGGAAGAGTCGCAGTGTATGAAACAGGAAGAACTTGTTCAAAGATCATCCCTAAGTAACCTGCAGATCAACCTCCTGTGGGGTAACTCCAGGATTCAATTCAAAGTTTGCACTAAAGGTCTTGAGGTTCTAGTAAGTATTACAGAGAAGGGGTGGTTAAATGAAAGAAAATCCCTAATATTCACTTTATAAGTAACAAGTAACAATTTATTTATTTAACCCTAACAGTGAACAAATGAACAGAATTACTAACAAACTGAACAATTTCCCTTTAACTACTAACTATTCCCTAACTGAACTAAATTCTACTGGTATGCTGTTCCAATAAACACAAATCCCACTATATAAACCTAAGTAATAAAAGAATAAATTAAAACTTCGTCTTTCAAGGGCGTGGAATGCCCTGCCTGCAAAAATAGTAGACTCGCCCACTTTAAGGGCATTTAAATGGTCATTGGATAAACATATGGATGATAATGGAATAGTTTAGGTTAGTTGGGCTTCAGATTGGTTTCACAGGTCGGCGCAACATCGAAGGCCGAAGGGCCTGTACTGCGCTGTAATGTTCTATGTTCTATATGTTCTATGTTCAATATCTACACGCCTTTCTTCTACTGTTCTCAGGTCATAAACACCTTTCTTCCACTGATCTGGCTGTCATGGATGTTTTCTCTGTGAAGTGTTCTGTGAGGACTCTGAGCTAGAAGTGCCGTGGTGCCTTTAATGGATAGATGGTGCTTTCTTAGAGAGCTTAGTGATTTCTTGTGAGAGTTAGATGCTTATTTCTCAGATGGCACTTTGCTCTCACACTGATTTTCAAAAACCCTCTCCTTATACACCTCAGATGACATATCAATTTTCTTACAATAGCATTGGTCCGAGGTTGTCAAAGCCATCAGATTTAAATTCAATTGGCTTTCAATCGCTAAATGTTTGGGGAGTTTAGAAAGTAGGAACACATTTAGGACTGATATGGGGAGAAACATTTTACTCAAAGGTGGTGAATCTTTGGATTTCTCTATCCCAGAAGGATATAGAGCACAGTCTTTGAGCATATCTAAAGCAGAGGTTGATAGGTTTTCTGATTAGTAATGGCAAACGGGCTACATGGATAGTGTGGGTAAAAGACATTGAAGTGTTTGATTAGTCAAGATTGCATTAAATGGGGGAACTGGTCCGAGGGGCGAAATGGCCTACTCCTGTTTATTCTGGGGATTTACCAGCTTTCAAACATATTAATTTCTCCAGCTCTTTCATTTTTAATTATGTAATTTCTTCTCTGATGATCAAAAACCTGAGAGGAAAGATAGGAGTCAAAACATTTATTTCATTGATTGGAATGCTGAGCAGTATTTTTAATGAACAGTTTGTTTCCTAGTGTTGATTTTGAAACATGCTTAAAATATTTCATTTTTTTCTCCTTTTTCCCTACTGAACACCTGCAATGAAATGATATTAGGCATCAATCAAAATTGTTAAATGCATCTGAGAGAGCTATGGGACTGTGAGTTCACACTCACCATGTAGCTCAGTTCAATGCAGTGTTTGTGCAATTAGTTTTATTCCTGTTCATCCTTCAAGGGAAAGATGACCATGTTCATCATCTGCGGTGTTTGGGATATATAGGTGACTGCTAAAGCCAATCTCTGCCCAAGAGATTCTGCAGCAAATACTTAAGGACATTACAGGCAATTGAGTTTTGAATAAGTGTTGCTTTACCATTTCCTGTTCTGGCATTTTCTGTCTACCTCTGATATGTGTTTGATATTGAAGAAGCTTGCACCATGTACAGCGATCCTGAGCTACTTCCATTACTCAAAGCCAATTTCAAAGCTCATAAGTGAAGCATTAAAAATGTCCTTGTTGCTGTGTTAAACAATTTTCAGCCCCACTGAACAAGCATACTTTGTAAACAACAAGAAGGAATGGGAATGTCAATCATCCACATCCTAAGTGCATGGAACATATAGTTTGGTCACCACTTACAATTATAAGGGGATTAAAATTGGTCATATACACGTGGTAGCAAAATCACTGGAATGGATTGAGGACATCAATGTTTCTCCTTGGCTCCTTGTTGTATATCTGAAGTTTGCATTGTCTCATTTAATGTCTTGGAGTTTACTGCTAGTATGTAGGATACGTTGAGATCAAGAGTAGAATGGTGCAAGTGTTTTGTGAAAATTACTGTCTGCTGTAGTCAGGCTGGAATTGCAAAATGTTGCCCCTGATTTATAATTAATCAAGAATCAATAGTGAATAATCAGATATAGAATTATAATGTACGATTTTTCAGAGTACTCATTATTGTATATAACGCGAGCTCTCTAAAGAAAAAGATCATATTCATGGGTTGTTAGAACTGATGTCTGCTTTTTAAGCAAAGAAAATAGAACTGGAAAGCAGCTAAATAATAGCCACCTGTCATTCTGGTAATATATCTCCATAGAAACATTCACCAATTTATCTAAGTAAATTTTAACAAATTACTGTCTAGATCTGACAACAATTTGAAAGTTCCTTGGAAGTTACAGCCCACAAATAAATATTCTGCATAACTTTGAAACAAAGGTTATTTCAATATTTCATTCCCCCCCAAAAAGCTTGTTTTATTTAGTTGAGTAGTTAGAAATTACTGTTGCTAATTCTAGCACTCAGCGACACAAATACATGAACATGATGAGCTAGATTTTGGTGCTGGTGAGAGGAGTTTTACCAGTAGATCCTGAAATTGTCCAAGATGAGTTGTTGAAATACTTTGCAGCAGCTGATTTGGAGTCCACCTTGGACAAAGGAGAAGTTTGTGTTGAGGACTACAGTGCTCAACGCTAGCTCCAACATTGTTCAACCTGCCAAAAAGCATGCCCCACAAATTAAGCTCTGCTTATGATACTTTTTGTGTGACTAAAGCTCCACCAAATCCTTAAATGAACACTTTACAAAGTTGATGCACCATTGCAGTACAAAACATCTCATAATGAATTCTTCTGAAGCCATATTCCATCTGCTTCACTTCCACAATGCAAGTGCTGAAGATAATTGTATATTTACATGGATCATCAGAGACAAAAGCATGATCCCAATCGAACATACTTGGAAGTGGCTCTAGACAGGAAAATCTGAAGAAAACTGTGCAAAGGTCAAAAGCAGAAACAACCCATTAATCAAATTTGCATGACCTACATGCATACTGGTGTCACAGCACTCTGGATGTCAGCACTCCACAGCACAGTATTAGACACAAGACTAGCAAATTTCATCACAGACACATCTGTGATGCTCATCTGAATACAACAATGTGCAGCATAACTCAAAACCACCACTCAATTTCTCTCCCTTGGCTTCATGTCTTTGCAAATATTTATCCCTGAATTTCACATGTACAATTTAATGATTTCTCTTTCTAAACTGAAAGTGGTCACAACAGAGATTACTTGACCATGGCAAGTCCAATGCACATTATTTACAGACCCAAGATACATGGTCGATAAAGAAAACTATCCGTCATGAATAAAAGCTGTATATTCTTTCTAGTCAGCCCAACATTTGTATGTTTCTGCATATGCTTTTCATCTATAATCTTCAAAATGCTCAGTTTATCTGAGGTTATCTATAACCTCAATTATCAGTTTATTTCGTGGCTTGTGTGTGAGTCACTGTTGGCAGTTCATCTGGTGCCTGCTCATTCCTGGGGTGAAGTTCATGTTTTGGGAAAGGTCAGTCCCATGATGACTGCTCGATCAGAGCATGATGCTTGTTTTCCAAATTCAATGTCCTCTGGGTTGATGACTTCCAGTCCATATCTTGCTGTTGCTTTTCATTGAATCTGGAAGACCTTGCACGCTCAATTACCATCTTTAACTTTCTTCATCAGGAGTGTTGCTCTCAATAGCGTGTCAGCTATTTACATTTCCTTTCTTTGCTTGTAGGTCACTTCTAAACTTCATTTGTGGAGATATGAAGGAATATTTTTTGCAGGTGCATTGGAACAGATGGAAGTGGCTTGAGAAAGGCTTTGCCTGACTGGTGGTCAAACTTTACTATCTCGTTGTGCCTTCCAAACAGTTACTGATTAAGATGCTCAGAAGCAAAGACAATAGACAAGCTCACTTTCTCAAACTGCACATAACATTGACTGCAAAACCAACAGTTATTCTTGCTGTAGGAAGATTGCTTCAACTCCTGTCTCACTGCTATCATACTACAGGGCTACTTCATTGGTGGTATAATTACCTCAGTAATGGTGTGGTCATCAATAGTTGTTTTTTGATTTTAGTGAATGTTGTTTCTTGTTCTGTCCTTTCGCACCACGTATTACCTAATACTATCCACAGTAATGAACGTGTGTAGAAGTTCACAATCTCACGGCAACTTAATAAGAACTTCATTAGATAATTCACAAATCCAACAAATTAATCTACCCCTTTCACATCTGTTGATCACTCCATCTCTACAACAGCTCTCACATTATCAGAATCAGGGTGAAGTCCTTCACTGCCAGTATGTGACCTTTGTATTTAACCTCAAGCATTTTTAATTGTGTTATTTTCCTGTTCAGCTGCAGGATGATGCGATGTCATCTCTCTGGCAGTCTCACCAGATTGTGATCATAGCGTGAGCTGGTTTCTTTTATCACATCTCCATATCCATAATCTGGCAGAACATCCTGACTTGCTTTCAGGCTAGGATGATCACTATTACATGTTGTCTGCATTGATGCACTTCCGAAAAAGGGAAATGTCAAACAGCATGCACAACTAGCTGCACCTCCTACACAGCACCAAGAGTATAGTCAGAGCATGGCTGCTTTCATGTCACTTTCCAGTATTCATATATTTGTAACGAGGGTACAGCAATGCCTTGATGAGTTGTAGCAAACTTTCTTCAATAGTTGCATGGGGTAGTGTGATCTCTTTAATGCCTTTTTGAGATCTTTTGGATCTCTGCACACTCATAACTCTCCAGGGTTTTTCACTCTTTCCAGTCTATGGAAGTTGGCACATCCGTTATCACCCCCTTCCTGTTCTTTCTTTTCTTTCTGGCTGGATTTTTGAGCAGCTCTCTCTTCAGCAGATAACGTGTTGGTCTCACACTTCCATTTATTTCAAGATATCACAAGGAAGACATCTAAGGCGGCTCAGCGGTTAGTACTGCTGCTTCACAGTGCCAAGGGCCCGGGTTCAATTCCAGCCTGAGGCGACTGTCTGCGTGGAGTTTATACATTCTCCTCGTGTCTGCATGGGTTTCCTCTGGGTGTTTCGGTTTCCTCCCACAATCCAAAGATCTGCAGGTTGGGTAGATTGGCCATGCTAAATTACCCACAGTGTCCAGGGTTGTGCAGATGATGTGGGTCAGCCATGGAAAATGTACAGTTACAGGGATAGGGTAGAGGGGTGGGTCTGGACGGGATGTTTTTCAGAGGGTTGGGATGGGCCGAATGGCCTGCTTCCACACTGTTGGGGTTATATGATTCTATGGATTTTATGATTCTGAGGTGGATAAAACCACCATTGTAATCAAAGAGGCTGTGTTCTGAGTTATTAGTTTGTTTGGGACATCTGATATGTTGACTTTGTTCTCTATTGTAAACATTGATGCAAAGTATTTATTCACGTAAAAAAAAACCAAACGAACTGTGGATGCTCTAAATCAGGAACGAAAACAAAGTTGCTGGAAAAGCTCAGCAGGTCTGGCAGCATCTGTGAAGGAAAAAGCAGAGTTAATGTTTCAGTTCTGAGGAGGGGTCACCGAACTCGAAACGTTAACTCTGTTTTCTCCTTCACAGATGCTGCCAGACCTGCTGAGCTTTTCCAGCAACTTTGTTTTTGTTCAGCAGCCAATGCCTTGTAGTTCTGTGATACACTGCATTTCTATTCTGATATTTGTAGGGTTATTAGTCCACACTTTAGACTTCTTCGATTAAATGAGTGGATTTTTCTTATTGTCTGCCAAATGACCCTGCAGAACTTCACTCTTTCAATTGCACTGAGCTCGCACCCTTGTTGTTCTTGGGATGTGTATCATTCCATCACTTAGCTCCAACGTTACCTTCAATTACTTGTTTTGTGGATCCCCATCTCCAGCCACTTTGCAGGGGTTGGCAAACTCGACGCACAGCTTTCCACCTGCCATTAATAGGAATTTGGAGCAAAAGTGGGCCATTTGGTCCCTCTAGCCTGCTCCACCATTCAATAAGATCACAAATGAGCAGCTGGTTTTGAATCCACATTGCCATTATCACTAATAACCTTTGATTCCCTTGTGTGTTCACCTCCACCTGAAAAATATTTAATGGTCTGTCTCCACTGCCTTCTGATGCAGACAGTACCAAAGTTGCTCAACCACTGGCTGAAAAGATATCTCCTTATCGCTGTCCTAATAAGGTGATTTCTAATTTCAAGACGGTGTCCTCTAGTTCTGAACACACCTACCAACAGGATCACTTCCACCTCCACCATGTCAAGGCTGTTCTGGCTCTTATATATTGTAATCAAGTTACTAATCACTCTTCTAGATTCCAGTGAAAACAACTCCAATCTCTTTAACCTTGCTGTATAAAACAGCTCACTCCTTCCAGGCATTAATCTGGTGACACTACATTCACATGGTGCTCTACTTCTGGTGTCACCATTCTAAACATTGCAAACCATACACCATTCTAAACATTGCAAACCATATATCTCCTTGAGACTGGAAAGTGCTAATCTGTTCTACATTCTGAGCTTATAAATCAGAATTAAACATTTATCCAGCAGCCATATTTATCAGCTTGCTTTTCCCCTTTCTAGCTAAAAAAAAAATTCCAGTCAAGTAATTTGGCTTCTCACAGTTAGACCCCTGCTCTGCTCAGCTTTCACATGGTGTCCTCTGCAATATTTACATCCTGCACCTTGGCCTTGATCTTTCTGCTGGCTCTTCTGTAAATATTTATTTTTCTTCCATTGAGTTGTTACTTTTTAGGCCTGAAGTGCTTCTCAGTACAGTGCAAAGCCTTACCAGTTGCCTAATTCATATTCTCCTATTGATACTGATAACCTCAAGACTTCTTCAATAGCATTCTTGAGATCAATAACCTCTTCTCTTACAGTGGGATCTTGTATTCATGAAACAATTCTATCTTTGATGTGATCATCTTTCAGTTGTCCAGAATCACAAGTTTCAGCTAGATACTGATCAATATTTTTTCTCTCTTCCTCAGCTCCAATTTTAAACATGTACTGTTCATAAATAACATCATCAATGGCAATCAATTTCTAATGAGTATGATTGTCCACCGAGGAAATTCCATGTCACTGGACATGGATTCTGTGGGTACTTGAATGCCTGTTCCGTTCCTGTACTTCCTCTTGTTGACAGGTGTCCTTGAAGAATTGTGTTTCTTCATACAGAAGGTTCCTCTACGTCTATTTCTTCTGAATGAGGGTCTCCCATGAATTGATATCTGTGTTGCATTTCTCGAAGGAAGCATTCAGTGAGTCTTTGAAACACTTCCTTTGTCCTTCTCTCATTTGAGAGAGTCCCTTGAGCCACGTGAAAATGATTTATTTTGGCAGTCACTATCCTGGCATCCTAAGCACACGGCTGGCCCAACGGAGTTGGTTTTGGGTAATTACGACCTGATGCTGATCCTGGACACTGATATTAGTACATTTGTCCTCCTATCTGATGTAGAGAATGTGTCTCAAACAGCATTGATGGTACTCCTCAGGGGCCTTAAGATGTTGTCTATGTATAGTCCAAGTTTTCATATCCATATCCATATCTATCCATAGAATCCCTACATTGTGGAAACAGGCCATTCAGCCCAACAAGTCCACAACGACCCTCTGAAAAGCATCCCAACCCCCTACCCTATCCGTGTAACCCTGCATTTCCCATGGCTAATGCACCTAACCTACACATCCCTAAACATGATGGGCAATTTAGCATGGCCAATCCACCTGACTTGCACATCTTTAGACTGTGGAAGGAAACTGGTGCACCCAGTGGAAGCCCAAGCAGACATGGGGAGAACGTGCAAACTACACACAGACAGTCAACCAAGGGTGGAATCAAACCTGGATCCCTGGCACTGTGAGGCAACAGTGCTAACCACTGAGCCACCGTGCCACCCAAGTCATATCAATGAATCTGAAGTAGACGGCCTTATACACAAGGATCTTGTTATCAGCACAGATGTCATGGTCATGGAAGTCTCTCATCCTTAGGTGGCCGAAGGCAGTGCTCACAGATTGAATGCAGTGTTGGATCTCCATACCGATGGCTTCCCAGGTTAGAGAAATGTTCTATGTTTCTGAGGATTTCTCCATTTATCTTGGTGTAGGGTTGGACTGGAACCTGCCTTGGGATGGGTTGGTAAATGACTGGAGTCTTCTTGAAGTTGAAGCTGAGACCAATTCTTTGGTATGCTTCTGAGAAGGTGTCAAGCAAGGCTTAAAGACTCGCACCCAACAGTGCAAAGATCATATTGTCATCTGAAAACTAAAGTGACCTCGGTGCTGTTTTCTTCATGATTTTAACTGGTTGAGGTTGGAAAGTTTTTCACCCATCCTGTAGACAATGTCCATACCACTAGGAAGTTTGCTCTTGACAAGATGAGGAATGGTGACAGTGAAGATGGAGAAAAGGTTATCTCTATTTGACTCCTGCCTTGACCTCAGAGATTTCTATCATATTACCCTCAGTGAGGGCCATTGCCAATATCCTGTTGTAGAGAAGGCAGAGGATGTTGATGAACTTCACTGGACAGCCGACCTTTAACAGGGTCTTTCATAGCGCTTCCCAACTGACTGAGTCAAAAACTTTGGTCAGATCAATGAATCATGATATTTATGTTAATGATGGGTGGGGAGGGGGAGAGGTGAGAATGGATGGTACTGAGCGAGAAACAGGGATAGAACAAAAGAGATTGCTGATAAGCCAAGACGGAGGTAATTACTAGGAGGGTGCTAATGAGAAGTGTAAATGGTTGAAAACGGGTTGCCTGTGCTGGCAGCAGCCAATCCACAGCAGGAGCGAGGAGAATGAGGGAAGGTAATGAACAAGGAAAAGGATGTTCATGCTCTGAAACTGTAAACTGGATTGTAAATTGAGGGTTATCAGATCAGCTGCAATTTCATTGAATGGTGGAGTGGACTTGATCTGCCTCTAGCTCTTACAGTCTTATAGTAATGCTAAGCCTATGATACTGAGTTGAAACATAAGTCGTGATTGATAGAGATTCTTGGTAGCAACTGTTGGGGTGAATGGAGTAGAGAGTGAGATCGTTGCTCCCCTTGTAAGGAAAGGCACATGAAGACCCATTCATTCACCATAATCTCTTTGTGTGAGACCATTAAAGTTCTTGTGGCACTACATCCAGGGCTTCATGGCTAGATTTGTAACATTGACCAAGAAGCCAATCTGCACTGCAGCCTACCCCATATTCGCCTGGAGAGCCTTGAGAGGATAGAACATTTCTTCTCCAAAGCACCTCCTTTTACGAAGGCCTCCGGTGCTATATCAGAGAAGTTTGGGGTTTGCTTTCTAAACTGTTGTGCCATTTTTCTAAGTACCCTCTATAATGTCTATAATGTCACTCTCACCATTTACAGTTGCTGTTAGAGCCAGATTGGAACCCACTTTTAAAAGGTGTACTCTGGCTTTGAGTTGTGTAGGTTAGCTTTCAGTCTGAATAGTTTTGGATAACCATGGACCTCTGCTGAGGCATGTATCCACTCAGCAGTACATTTCAAATAAGCAGGCAGCATGATATTTAAATGTTGTTAGCCTTTTGTGGCATGCTTTTTGGTTTATCACACATCACAACCCCTCTTCCGGGATTACCAAATTTTGGCCTCTACGTTTTAACCAGGAGTTGTCTCTTGTATCATTCCAATCTGGAATGAAGCAGCAAAGTGTAGGAGTTGCAGAAACGACAGGTAGAAAGAAGCGTGAATGAAGCAGCTGCATCTGCCAGCCAAATCCCTCAGGGTGGAACATCAGCCTGTGCAACATCAAATTGGACTTCTACTGTTGTGTTGCAACTGACACCAATCCAATCTTATTGTGGTCAGTTTATTACTAATTCATAAATATAATATTGACAAAATCAATACACTGTCACTCCAATTTTAAATTTCTTATTTGATGTGTTCCACCTTGGCACTAACACCTGCAATAAAACAGTGGAGGAACTCCAGATGAATGCACTAAGTGTTTGTAAGCTATTATCCTGCAGTTCAGTTTCAGGGATCAGTCTCTGAACAGGACAAAACTCGTTATTTATAGCCTCAATTCTGGCATGGGTTCTTTGTTTCATGAGAAAGTACAAAATGCTTAATAGGATGAAAGAATCACAGCCAGTTTTGTTGTTGATACTTTCTAATCAACCTGTTCTCAGATGCTATTACACACTTCTGGAGCAGGTGGGACTTGATCTGAGGCCTTCTAGCTCAAGGTAGGGACATTACCACCGTGCCACAAGAGCCTTTCATTTTTATTGTATAAAACAATTCGTACCTACAAGGGTTAACTGACATGTGGTCATCCTTTAAATCCGATGGGTGGAGCATATTACGTGATGTTGACTGATAGCATGAGGTGTGCTTCTCCCTTCAGGAAATAAAGGACTGTTCCTGGGAGGAACTACCAAGGAGCCCACTACTGTCCAAGTACTCGGTTCAAGTTGTTCCAGTGCTGCATCAATGTTGCCAACTGTAATAGTCTGAGCCTGATGCCTCACAAGAGACTGTCATAGATCTTTGATATAATAAGATGATAAGTACGAGGTAATAAACCTTGTGGTTTATCAAGATTGAACCCATATCTTCTACCAAAGACTTCGTGTGGGCATACCTCACGTCAAAAGATTAGATGAACACCAAAAGAAGGGCTGGTGGCAGCAAATCTACCCAAGGCTTCCCAGATGGATTAGTCACACATATATCATAGATGGTGATAGCAATGAAGGTTTTGCTCATTATAATATAATTCAGGATTCAGTCAGCAATTCCGCCTCAGTATATCCGTAGTGCTGACTCCCAGTTTTGTGCAAAATGAAGACGCAGCCAATGGTCTTAATTTGCAACAGCAACAATTGCCATAAATAATGTAAAAAGCAAAACACTGTGGATCATGGACATGAAATATTGACGTTCTACTTCCCTTTCTACAGATGCTGAATAACATGCATTTCACTCAATAGAAGTGGAAAATAAAAACTAATATTTTACTATTTAAAAAGTCTTAACATGCAAGATTTCATTTTTGTGGTTATATTTTGCTGATTATGCCAAATCTAACAGGAACTCTAAAATGAACAATTGCTTTGCTTCTGGATTTATTGTTCTTTTGTGGT
This sequence comes from Rhincodon typus, assembly GCF_021869965.1. Taxonomy (NCBI): domain Eukaryota; kingdom Metazoa; phylum Chordata; class Chondrichthyes; order Orectolobiformes; family Rhincodontidae; genus Rhincodon; species Rhincodon typus. Next base: position 22,270,943 of record NC_063350.1, on the reverse strand, counting down.
TCTAATGCAGAAATCATTAAGTTGTTCAGCTGCTTTTGTTTTATTCTATGTGAAGAAAGTAATGAGAGTTCACAAAAGTCATAAAATTTGAATCCTTCAGCGAACCTCAACTGCAATAATGCTCCTTATTTTTGCTTATTTGCACTTCAGTGACAGTTTGGCTTCTACATCTGACTTGATTTAAAAAATATTGAAGATAATATGCTAGAAACATCCCTTGCTACTTTTATAAATGATGCCAATATTCTAACTGTGGAAAAGATAAATAGTCTTCAATAAATTTCCATAGCTACCTTGGACATGAATGAGGTTTTTCCTTGAAATGTCGCTGCAGGCCATGCATATATATGTTAATATCTCAGCTGGTCAGATTAGGTTTTGCTGACACAAAAGGATACTCAATTGCTTTCTGAGTATATCAGCAAATCATTTACAGGAAAATATATTAGAATGAATTTTGATACTGACACTTTACCAATAATGTCAAAATTCTTGTGCTGCCCCAGGCATCGTAGTTTTCCAATTCTAGTAACTTTACAAAACAATTGATGGCCCACGTGAATCATCAGATATTCAGTTTTCCTTTATAAGTAGGCACTATTACCTTGGCATGTGTTATGGTCAGGAAATTGCTGACTCTTTAGAGCGGTTTCTGTTATTTAAAGTTTAAAAGTTTTAGATGTAATATATTTTCTCCTTTATGTATGGCATTTGCAGTAGCTCTTTGCTTATTTCATGTCTATCTATGCCAAAGTTGTTTCGTAACTTCATACCTGCCCCTGCTCATAAGCTGCTGAAACCTTCATTCATCTCTTTGCTCAGAGAAAGTAAGAACTGCCAATGCTGGAGTCAGAGATAACACAGTGTGGAGCTGGATGAACACAGCAGGTCAGGCAGCATTAGAGGAACAGGAAAGCTGACGTTTCGGGTCAGGACCCTTTTTCAGAAATTTTTCATTTTTCTGAAGAAGGGTCCTGACCTAAAACATCAGCTTTCCTGTTCCTTTGATACTGCCTGGCCTGCTGTGTTCCTCCAGCTCCACACTGTTATCTTCATCTCTTTGCAACCTATTGACTTCATTCCAATGCAATCTTGGCTGGTCTCCCGCATTCTACCCAAGGTAATCTTGGGGTCATCCAAAATTCAGCTGCCTGAGATTGAATTCACTCAAGACCTCATTTCCCTATTACCCCGCTACCTGATAGCCTACAAATTGGCTCCCAGTTAAGTGACCTCTAGATTCTGATACTTGTTTTAGAATCCCTGCTTGGTCTCACCCCTCTCTCTTTCTGTGCCCTTGCCCAGCCTCACAATCATCAGAGGTACCTCACTCCTCTAATTCTGGCTTCTTGTGAATCCTTGAAATTTAAATACTACACCATTAGTTGGCACTTCTTCCCTTGCCTTGACATCTACGCTTCCACCTCTCTAGCTCTCTGTCATCATTTAAACTGCTGGTTAAAACAAAGCTTTTGGTGATTTGACCTAAAGGAAGTGACAGAGGATCTTGTTGGTGGCTGCAGAAACAGAGAGCTCCCACCGACCTCTTTGAAGAAGAGCCCACGAAGTAAGTTACCTTACAAAAACTTTCCTCAGGATCACGGACAAAAACTGGCAGAAGAAACCCCCTTCTCCTGTGTTATATTTGATCCAGTGTGATGGTTTACCCCTTTTTAACCCATCCTTGATCCAACACAGCCTGTATCAAATCAATTCATTTAACAATCCAGTTAATGAATGAATGATCAACATCAGCTGGAATGTAAATGAGAACTGAAATTTCCATTGGAGATGTTCATCTGTTATTCAAGGTCATTTTAGACCTGCTGTAAATGAAATTCTGCAAAGAATACAGGAAAATGGCTTTCTTTGCATTTCTTTGTTTAGTCACCCCAAATGTGATTGATGCTGTATCAAACTAATTAGCACAAATTGAAATGGGTCAGTGATTTTGCAATCACTTATCTCTCCAAATATCAAAAGGAAGTTCAATAATAGGCTTGTAATATGGTTTTTATCTTTCTCTAATGAAGTACTTTTTTACTTTCAAGGCTCAAAAGTAAAAAGACAACTCCTCAGCAAGTGACACAAATTTTTCCAATATCATGACCTCTGAGCAGTTGTTCCAGAAAATCAAATGACATAAAAAAACTTAGTTGATAAAATGAAATGGAAAAGTTTCAAAATTACAAGTAAATGTACAATGCAACATATAATTAGAATAAAGATCAAATTAGTTCCTTTATGAAGCTAGTATTGCCAGCATGTTAAATTATTAGAAAGGTTTAATGGCCACAACTTTATACCTTTCGCTGTGATAAGAATTTCAGTCCCCATTTTACACTTGTTATGTTGCAAATACCACAGAGGGCACCCAGTTGCAAAACCTCCAGCTTAACTCCTGTTGGTGAAGCAAAATGACATTAGAGTTGAGCAACCATAAAGTATACCTACTGTTATGGTTCTAATCATTCAGCTCCGTAGACAATGCTCCGTAGGTACACATGTTCTGAGAAAATGGTATGATTTCAGTGGTCACCACATATTCCTCCAAATGTACTGGACAAATATGGAAATATATGGAGCATAAAATGTACACACACACATAAACATAGTAGTTTTTTTGATCATTTAAATTAGAGCCCTCAAGTTTCCATAATTATTATGAATGGGCAACATTTAAATTATTTGACACAAAATGAATACCGGGGAACTGGTGAATGTACTATACTTGGATATCCAGAGGACATTAGAATAGTGGCCACATCAAAGGTTACAATGCAAAATAAAAGCTCACCAGTCAGGGGATAACATATTGGAATAGAGAGAAGATCCACTAGTTAACAGAAAACAGACTAGACAAAAATGGATTATTTTCTGGATGGCAAGATGTAGTGAGTGGTGTACCAAGGGGATCAGTGCATGGGGCCTCAACTTTTTGCAATTTTATATCATCTAGATAAAGGAACCAAAGGTAAGGGTAGTTTCTGGTGCAAGATGGCAGTAGGGTAACAGGGCTGCATGCGGGCTCTTACCTGGAGCCCATCTGTTTCCATCTGCTTGCCTTCTTTGTTTTACTTTCGCTGCGCTCTTTTCCTTTGCTTTAATTTACTTTTCTTTTGGTCTTTTTTTCCTTCCTGTCTGTGGTGGCTTGGTCGCCAGCACCGGTGTGGCAGCCAGAGCGGGCCACATGCAGTGTGGCAGATGTAGCTTCTCCCAGTGATGGAGACAGTGAGGACTTTTTCCTGGTGATTGGGGGTGGGGACAGTGAGGACATTCTCCCGGTGATTTGGGGAGTGGGGTGGGATTGGTGAGGACATTCTCCCGGTAATTCGGTGGCGGGGGTGGAGGAGGTGAGGACATTCTCCCGGTGATCAGGGGTGGGGACGGTGAGGAAATTCTCCCGGTGATTTAGGGGGTGGGGGGAAGGTGTGTGAGGACATTCTCCTGGTGATCAGGGGCAGCGACAGTGAGTGCTTTCTCTCACTATTCAGGGCCTGTGGCAGTGACAGTGAGAGGTGTTCGGTGCCAACGGCAGCAACAGTAGGTTGGTCTCCAGGCATTCAGGGCCATCTGCGGCGCCAGCCAAGCTCTTCCAGTGATTGGGGATGGCTGTGGCGGTGGCAGCAGACTCTTCAAGATGGTGGCACCAGCAATGCAATATCTGCAGCCAAAGTGGCACTTGTGGCTCAGTAGCAGCCTGGCCTGGCAGCGGAGCCAGGGACTCTTGGTTGCGGGACGAGTGTGGGTTCAGCAGCATCAGTGATGTGGGCCCAGTGGTGAAGAGATGGGGGCAGCGGCTCTTACGTTGGTGGGTCCAGTGCAGATGGCAGCGAGGTAGTGAGGTCTCACTTGAGGCTAGGTGCCGGCATGGACAGGGTCGAAAAGACCGATGCTCTGAACTTTTTACTAATTTATCCCTATGACCTACAATGCTAGACTATTTATTTATTCACAGTTTTTGTTTTGTTGTTTCCTAAGAATTTGATACTAAGTATCTCTACCTAGGTACCCTTGTACCTAAGATGGCACTGTCATGTGAAATTTTCACCGTACTCATTTGAGTACATGTGACAATAAAGCTAGTTCATTTCAAATTTGCTGATTGCACAAAAATAGTAGGATCTGAAGAGGACATAAGGATCTACAACAAGATACAGATCAATTAAATGAGTGGGCAAAGGTCTGGAAAACTGTGTATAATGTGGACAATGTTAAATTGTCTATTTTGGCAGCAAGAATAGAAAAAAGCATATTTATCTGAATGATAAGATTTTGCACAGTTCTGAGATGTTTTAGTGCATGAATCATGAAATGTTAGTATGCTGGAGCAAGCAAGTAATTAGGAAAGCTAATAGAATGTTGTCATGTATTGTGCATGTGATTGAATACAACAGGAGGAAGGCTGTTATAGTTAGTCATACAGGCCAATGGTGAGACCAAATCTGGAGTACAATGTACAGTATTGATCAGCAGGTTCAGAGTAGGTTTTCTAGTCTGGTACCTGGAATGGGCAGGTTGTCATGTGAAAAGGTTGGAAAAGACTAGGCTTCTACTTGCTAGAGTTTATAAGACTAAGAGGTGATCTGACTGAAATGAATGAGATCCTGTCAGGTCTTGACAGGAAGATTATCAAAAGGATTGTTCTACTTGTGGGAGAATCTAGAACTAGAGGTCATCGTTTAAAAAAAAAGAGGCATTCACTCAAGACAGAAATGAGGTAGAATGTTTTCAATTCTCTTCCTCAAAAAGCTGTGGAAGCAGAATTTTTAAGTATTTACACGGGAGAGGTAGATAGATTCTTGATATGTAAGGGGGTGAATGGTTATTGAGGTAAGGAAGAGTGCAGAGTAATCAGATCATCCGTGATCTTACTGAGTGGTGCAGCAGATTTGAGGGCTGATTGACCTGGATTATATAAAATTTATATAACTATATAACAGGTTAAATTCCTGAGTGCATCTGAGTGTCCTTAAACTTCCTCCTGGAACATTTGCATTGATGTAATCTATAGATGATTAAATGGGTTTGTCACTATTGAAACAAACTGTCCCAGTTTCCCTATTCCAGGGGAAAAAGGAACCTCAACCCAGGTGAATTTTTCAATGGCCCAATTCAGAGCTTTCTATGCATGGTGACAATTTTTTCACTCCTGTTAGACACACAGCTTACCAAATCAAGAAAAAAAATACATGTTTAACTCAAATTATTTTGTTGGAGTTCAACATATCACAATCCAAAAGAAAAAAATTCTGTCTTCTATCAAGGGGTTGTCTATTCAGAGAAAAAGAGAAATCAAGAAGCTAAATCAATATGGAAATACAAAGGGACTGTTGGAAAATGAAATATGTCTAAAGGTTGGGGGTCTGTGGCAGACTTTAATTTCCTTTTAATTAGGCGGAGTGTAATGATCTGTGAAGCTTCCACACACCTTACATTCAGTTTTAATCTGTATAGTCCTCTTAATGTCTGGTTATTTGCCTTCTCATTTAATTTGCATTTTCAGCAGCATGGTTCAACTTATTACATTCAGCTGTTTCCACAGCCAACAAAGAGAAAAAATTACGTCAATGCCAATTACCATTTGTCTTGTGACTATCATAGAACTCCCCAGACCAATTAATTTTCCAATCCCTAGACAAGCAGTTTACAAAAATACAGTGGACTTTCAACTATCAAACCTGTTCACCCTTTCATTTTCAGAGCTATACAAGAATACTACAAAGCCATTCCTCAAACAATTCAGCTCATAAATGGGTTACACATTTGCAATTAGAATAAAACAAAATGTTAAAAGTTAAACAACAACACAGAAATAATGATTCTGCTGGAACTTCAAAACATGCATTTATTTGCTTGACTGAAATTAGTCACTTATTACAGTGAAACTGAGAATAAATAAAGTGCAATATCTGTCATATTCAGATCATTACATTCAGACTATTAGATGTTATAAATATTAACATTCTGAAAAGGCCAGCATCAATAGCAAAACTAGCATCTATAGACTGTCCCTCACCGCTGGGAAGGTGGTGGTGGATTGTCTTCTTAAACTGTCATTGTTATGAGATGGAGACAGACAGCTGAACCAGATCAGCTTTATTCATATCATAATGAAACTCATGCCTTCAAAGGCTATCAAAATTCACCTCTATGGTTCCTATCCAGAATTTTGAATAATCAATCCCAGACTCTGGGAATAATCATTCCAGACACCAGTTTTTATTTTAAACAAAAGACTTAACAATTTATTAACAATATGGTAACTTTAGCAGAGCATAAATTAAACAAAGAAATCTAACTGGTCTATGCTTTAAACCTAACAACCTTTGTTTTCAGTGCCATTCATACAAAAGACACACAGACAAACAAACATACCTAAGGGATAAATAAAAGAAAATAACAAAAAAAAACTGGCCAGATTACTTAAATGGTTTTCCTGATGTATTGTTCCACAGGCATGTAAGATGGTTTCTTGGTTGATGTTTTGAAGATGTCAATCAGAGTCACCTTTTCAGTTCACTCAGATAAAGCCAGTAATACTTATAACTTAGTTTTCTATTGTTGAAGCTTCTAAGAGTTGCTCCTGGGAGTTTAGGCAGGGAGCTTTCAAATCTTCAAATGTAACATCAACTGCCAGATTCTGCTTTTACACAAAACACAGTCCAAAACCCAATTCAAATGCTGACCACTCCCTGACAGACTGACCGTCTCCTCCATGAGATCCAGTTACCATTCAACATGTGCCATATGCTTGAGCATAAAGTCTTAATTCCCAGGTACTGGCCTTGTTAATAGCTAACTTCTGCTATCTGTTTAAATGTAATGCTCTTCCCTGGTGATGGAGCATCTAAAGAACCTTGATCAGGGACCAAGCTGCAATTGACTTCTAGGCATATTCTCCCAAATAAACAAATGCCTGTTTGGTCTGTTTTCCTTTTAACACAAGCTGCTACTCTTAGTATAAAAGTTGTTTTTAGCTCAGAGTTCCCAGTTCAGAGCTTCAAACCAGGATGGATAAAAGTATGTGATAAAAATAATGAGAAATCAGCAAGGGCTCTAAAACCACGTTGTGAAAGATGCTCCCTGATTTTTAGATTTAGGTTTTACTGTCACATGTACTCAAGTACTGGGTACAAGAGTTCAGTGAAAAGTGTACAAAGTCGTTACACACCGCATCATCTTTGGTACAAAATCTTAGCTACAGAAGTAGAAAAATGAATGATGCCACTTGGTAAGAAATTCCAGGATCTTAGTCAGTGACAATGGAAGAATGGAAGAACAGCAGTTTACGCGCAAGTCAGCGAGGGGAACTTGGTTGTGCTGGTTGCCTTATTCATATTCTACCCTTTTTCTAACTGTACATGTTGTATGTCAGGGACAGATAGGCTTTCCCTTGTTAGAGCTAATTATTACCCAGCACTGTGTGACATGAGTGTTACTTACCACAGATCTGCTCAAGCTCAGAAGTTATCCCGATCTTTGCACTTGTTAGCATAGACTGTTTTGTTGTTTTAGAGATGAATACTATGCAATTGTTATCAAAAGGCCTAACTTTTCACTTCATAATTGAAGGATTGATGAAGCAACCAAAGATGTTTGGATATCAGGCAATGCCTTGAGAAACTCTAGAAGCAATGCCCTGGGACTGAGATGATTGGTATTTAATGTCACAACTATTTCCTTGTGCTGGGGATAATTCCAGCAATGGGTCCTACTATTCTCCAGCAACACAAGTTTTACTCGGGTATCTTGGTGTTTTAATTATTGCCCGGAATGTTGCCTTGATTATTCTCATTTTATCTTTCGAATGCAGTTTCCACGTCCCTATTTGACCATAGGGTATAATGAAGTCTAGATCAGTTGTCAGAATCTGAACTGAGCATTAGTAAAGTAGTAATTATTGACGGCCACTTACAGGACTTTAGTGATGTTTGGGAATGGGTTATAGCATTAGTAATTAGATGGGTTTGATTTTAATAAATGTTTATGGACAGGGCATCCTTGGGCAATTTTTTCAGATATTAAGTCACATGGCAGTGTTATAGTTGCACTGAACAACTTTGGCTGGGGTTACAGCTAGACCTGGAACACAGGTCTTAAGCCTCACAGCTAGGTCCTGTAGCTTTTGTTGTGGCTTCATCAAGTCATTGTTTGACACCACGCAGAATTAATCGTGTTGGTTGTAGACTGGTATCTGTGATGATGGAGGCCAAGAACAATTGCCCATTTATTACTATTGGCTGAAGATGATTGCGGATAATTAAGTCCTGTCTAGCTTAGCCACCAGTCTGAAAAGGGGTTTTCACTGAGTCTTCTTCTTACATTAATTGCCAAATTATACACCACCATTCATAAATGAATGTTGTAGGAATGACAAACTTGGAGCTGCTATGTTGTTTCAAGATTGTTTAACTACATTGACTGTAAACTGCTTTCAATGTTTATCATCCATACAACCCTGTATTATAGAGGCACAAGTTGGGACACTTTGATTTCAGGTCCACTGGGTGCTAACCCATGCATGTTCTCCTCCATTTTTCATTAAATTAAGATTATTACTTAGCTTGAAGTGGTGGAGAAATGACGAATATGATGGGCCATGAGACTGCAAACTGTATTGGTGTACAGTAGTGTCAAAGCTTGTGGCAAGCAATGTAGGCCGACTGATTTATCAGCTAAGATTCTGTGCTAGGTGGTAATTACTATGTCCATGTTTTGCTTAAACCATGAGATTTCATGAGGTGTAAAGTTAATGTGAGACTTCCAGAACCAATTCCATGTGTGCTTGGTCCGTCTTGCAGCTGAGGGGTCAGCTAACACCCATGGATGAAACAGGAGTCTGGGATGTTGCCTAATGGGTTTGATTCTGAGAGTTTAGTTACATCAGGCTGTTACTTGATTAGTATATGGAATAGCTGTTGCAAATTGCAAAGGGTGGACAGTGGGAACCTTTTTCCTAGGATGGTGATGGCTAGCACGAGGGGACATAGCTTTAAATTGAGGGGTGATAGATATAGGACAGATGTCAGAGGTAGGTTCTTTACTCAGAGAGTAGTAAGGGTGTGGAATGCCCTGCCTGCAAAAATAGTAGACTCGCCAA
>NC_063350.1:22179539-22261740 GCF_021869965.1 Rhincodon typus | reverse complement strand
CTTTACTCAGAGAGTAGTAAGGGTGTGGAATGCCCTGCCTGCAAAAATAGTAGACTCGCCCACTTTAAGGGCATTTAAATGGTCATTGGATAAACATATGGATGATAATGGAATAGTTTAGATTAGATGGGCTTCAGATTGGTTTCACAGGTCGGCGCAACATCGAGGGCCGAAGGGCCTGTACTGCGCTGTAATGTTCTATGTTCTATGTTCTAAATTTGGTCCAAATCACATTTTCTAGTGTAGAGGATTTTAGAGTATTAACTGGGTTGGGTGCATCTTCATCATCTCCTGGACTAATGCCGAGATTTTAGCTCAGTGCTCAGTTGGCTTTATTCCTGCATGGCTTTGGAAGACTTGTTTGAGGTATAGTTAAGAGTCGACCACATTGATGTGGGACTAGAATCACATATAGGCCAGAATGGGACAGGACAGTAGGCGATGTGTTCCAGTCAATTATTAATTTTCAAAATCAAATTAAATTAATGAATGCTTTATCAAACACATTAACTCAATGAAAGGAAACTTGAGGGGATATATTAGTTCCAGTTCTTAATTTTCCAATTAAATTACTTTAATGGATTCTGAATCAGATCTATTAACTCAATGATGGGACTTTTTATCTAAGCCAACTATTTTGCTTTTTACCCTTAGCTTACATTGGAAGATAAATTTCAAAGGCCATTAAGGTGCCAGACTCAGAGGTTATTGGCTGTTGACAGCATTTGAATGAATGATTATCAATTTTACCAATAATCTGATTAAGTTTCCATTATTCACACATTTAAATTTATAATTTCCTACAGGGAATCACAAGGTTATAATCATTCAACCTGCTATTACAGAGTCTTCTCTAAACTGCTTTGCTACCAGCTTTATTAGGAATTCTTGGTGTCAGGTAATATCTTACTGTTGGAATAGGAGGTGTGTGATTTATATATATTATATATAGATATCATTTTTAGAGTTGTAGCATGTAAGTTGGCCTCTTTAGTGAAGGATTTTCTTTTCAGGAAAATAATAACTGGTCAGACAGTCCTTCTAGAACAGGGAACTAACCCAATATATGTCAGACAGCAGGGACCCTGAAGTGGCAATGGGAGATTGTTTTTATTGTGGTAGTTTACAACAGGTTCGGTAAACATTGTTTTTGGTTCAAGATAATCAAAGGTTGCTTTTGGCTTGGAAAATCCAGAGACTGAAAGCATTTAGGCAGTTTGAAGGAGACCTGACTGGCATTAGAAGTAAATTTCTCTCCTCAAAAGGAATGTAGGACAATTCAAGAAAAGTACAGTTCAACAACACACTTTCCTGCACATCAATGGAATCGGAATGACTAGGCTAAGATTAGTACTCAGTATCCAGTTCAATCTGTATTGCCTTCCAGGATCTATCGACTCCTAAAAAGTGAACTGAGAAACAAGAATGATTGTGATCATGCCTCAAGTGGGTGGATCCAATGTTGATGGATGCCAGCTGCACGACTTTGTGACAGGAGGTTCTTCAACAGGCAACTGCGCCTGTAGTGTGCAGCTTCACATCATTTGCAATCACATTATTGTGAATGTGAACTATGTGTTGGGTGCAAATGCTGGTGAGAGGCAATGTTTCCCATGTCGTTGGTCCTTACAAGTTTCAGATAGAAATCTGTGAAGTGACCTTAAAAGGGTATCCATGCCCCGTATTGCACACAGCTAAGGCAAGCCATCCAAGGGTGTAAAGGAGCACCCCTGTTTGCATCTCCATCAGAATGGAGTATAATGGAAAATTCTTCAGTGTTCAATGAAGCCTTTTGTAGATACCATGGGGCTGGGAGAGAAGGCTCATGCAGCACTTACAGTCTGCTACTATATCTCTGCAGAAATGAGAAGCACTAAAAATTCAACAAGCTGATTGAAGATGTTTATGAAAGCTTGCCATTCTTGCTTGGTCTGGTTTACAAGTGAATCCAGCCTTGCAACAATGCGGTTGGCTCTAAACTACTCTCCAAGATGGCCTCACATGCAACTCAGTTCTATCAAGCAGTTTGAAATTATGTTTTTGAAAATTATTCACAGTTGTTCCATTGACAAACTCAGCAGTCAATTCATGCAAAGCTGACTCATAAAAATAAAGGAGGTAAGAGGTCCGCTTGTCTCTTTTACGTTGCTGGTGTTGATTCAGGAAACACCATTGACCAGAACATACAGTATCACACCATCATGCAGATGATGATAATTATACGGACTATCATCAGGTGGTGTCAGGATATTGTCAGGACAAGATGCAACCTAGACGGGAATGCCTAGAATCTCAGATATGCCTTCTCCTACCCTCACTAATGTACCACGTAACATTTAGTAAAGCCTGTGATGCTTACTTACATGATGGTTTGTCACTTTAGATATTTGGATGTCTCTTCAGGTAACTTGTAGCCTTTCTCCATCTAAGGGTAGCTAATAATCTGACTGGTAGGTTGCTGCAGAACTCCTATCTTTACACTATAATACACGCAATACTTAAGGTAAGTACATCTTTCTGGTTGAGGCTTTGCCTTCTCTCTTCTCACACTGCAAAGTACCAAATTCATGCCACTGGCACATCATATAGATCATTAACACATACACTTGACTGTTTATTCAATCTTACTATGGGGTGGGAAGCAGCAACTAGGCCCAGAAAAATAGCAGGAGGTGGATGTTAATATCCTGAAGAAAGCCCAGCAATGGCATATAATGCAGGTGGCAGACTTTGAGGCCAGTCTGACATTATGGACCCAGGAGGCAATCAGACAGCAGTTCTTAGGGGAAAGGCCCACAGCAGGAAGAGGAGGCCAGCTAGCCCACAGTAAATGCATGGAAAAGACCACAGCTTATCAAGAATCAGTCAGATAGACAAAGGAGGTATGGGAAAAGCTGCAAGAGAGAGTGATGAGCTCTGTCGGTAGTCTACTGAGCATTCACGGCAGTTTAATTTTCCAGAAGACCATCCTGGTAAAGCAAAACATTGTTAACATAAAAGATCAACTGCAGAATGATTATGATCTTTTGAAGAAAAATTGGGCAAGAAACAAAGGGAAAGGAAGAACTTACAGCAAACCTTTAGCAACATTTAGCCTGTCCAATCTTTTGGATGAGACTAAGAATTGCAGGGAAACGGCAGATTCAGAACATCTTGCAATTGCCCAATCTTCCATCAAATCTGCAAATCAAGGTGTTGGTCAAGAGCCTCCAAGGGACCCCACTCCTGATGAAGGAATCTCAAAATGTCCACCTCCAATAAATCTTGATGAAAGACTCCCAAGGATCTATGGATCTGCAACTACTTGCTATTGTTCACTTCTTCGTGACATTCCAGGAATGTTATGCTACATTGAGGAGCAGCTTCCAGATGAAGTATATGTGGCAATCCCACCAGCTAAAGAATGAGCAATTCTTACCATGGATGCAAAGATGTTGCCATCCACTCAAGACCAAACTCAAGCTCAGTGTGAGGAGTTAATCCCATTCAGATGATCATTACAAGTTTGAACCCTAATCGGACAAAGTTTTCCCTTCCAAGTAGAATCACATAGACCACCCATTCAGGTTGCTTTTATTGTTCCAACTTAAAAAAAAAATCCAAGGCCTCACAAGCTGTTTACTTAATTGGCTTTGAGCAGACTGCTCTACACCTTTGTCTCAAACTTCCTTCATTAAAAAAAATCCAGGATAAAGTCCACCTCTTAAAAACCATAGTATCAAGTTAGGTGTACTTTCGAATATCCAAAAAGCACAATTGAAGCCATGAGGGATCTTCTCCTCCTACAATGTTAGACTCAGTGCAAAAAGCCTCAAAGAAGTTATCCTTTGTTAAATGAAGTACAACTGGATCTTTAACGGCATGCAAACATCATAATTACTGCTGGAAATGTTACCAGGCTGTAGTAAAAGCTAATGTTATATTTTTGCAAAGTTAAATTTCTCCACGATGATGTAAAATCCTCACATATCTTCTTCTCTTTAAAGTCTGTTTTTCTTAATTTTAGCTTCCATCTTGATACATTTATATTATACTTATTTTGCAATCTGAAAAGGTAAATTAAAAGTAAAAGATTTCAAGTGGTTCCTGGTATGCAGTGCATGTGAATAATTCAAATTGATTGGCTGTATACGCACTTGATAGCATCACTGCTGCTGTGTGCCAAGGAATCCCCTTGACTTGGCATCAGACTGAAACCATTGCTGGGAAAGGGAAAAACCACATCTCAAAATCTTTATGGAAAATTTTCTTCCAAGTCAGTGAGCATATCCTTGCTGTGTCATTGGCCACAGAATACAGTCCAATCTTCAATATAGCAATCATTTCTGTGGAGGGAATTATTTACTTCAAAAGGCCAAGATTTTGCAAGTGTTTAAATATCAAGAAGCCAAATAAAATTATTGCAGGTGAGTTATTGCCTGACAGCTTCTTACTATATTAAGATCTTATTGTAAATATCACACAGTTGTCAGATGATACAATTACTCATGTGAAAATCATATACCATTGCTTCCTTGGAATCACAAATTACCCTTAATACAGAACCAGCCTTTATACCGTAGTCAGATCGTTGCACAGCCATTTGAAAAAAACATACCACCATCTGTGAGGACAGGAAACTGCTGCATACCAGCTATCTTAGTGCTATCTTACAAATATGATGAACTAACAAAAATATAGATTATATTACAGTAACATCACATTGTAATCGCCATTACAGGCAAGTAATTTCAGGCTAGGAATATTAAAATATATCTCTGAGTCTCCATTCTTCAGTTGTATTTTGACAACTTTAGGAAATCAAAAACTGATGTAATTCATTTTGTCTTATCTCTCCACTTTACAGGATATTTGATTTGGAGATGTCAGTTGTGATGTATTCAGGTTGTGCTGAAACAGTATAATTAGGTTGATAAATACTGTTGCACAGAGATTTATTGCACATATAAAATCCCAAATAAAATACATCTCAGGTAGTGCATGTTTGAATTGACTAAGAGATGCATTTTATTAATTCATTTTCACAAGGGTTATCCTATCTGAAATTATAAATATGGCTAGTATGTGCTGAAGACTGGCATTGCAATTGCAAGGAAATTTAGTGATTGACTTTGATTTTCAAACATTTAAGTAATTATGTTTTTAAATCCTCTTCTCTTGCCTCAATTTCCTGGATCATACCTGTACAGAAATTATGTCAATCTTGCTGTATTCCCCGTAGATCTCCTTTATTTACACAAGAAGAGAAAACATGTGTCAAGCAAGTGCAAGACAGAACCATCAAGAGGAATAGTAGATAATATCTTGAATAGCAGTGCTTCATTCTCATATTTTTGCTTCCCATCTTCTACGCATCTTCCTTAACCATGATTCTGGTGAATAGCGATACACCCTTCTCAAGGGCAAATCCAATTGCTTATATTTTACTGTTAAGGTCATGTTTATGGATGGGTTACTGCTGAAGATGGAAATAATCTCCACCTAGTCTGATGATGTCTGAAATAATTGGGTGGAGAGAGACAGAAGATTTTACGATCTCAGACGGGAAAAACATGCTAGTCTTGTTCCCTTCACAGTCTTTGTAATAATGTCAACCTTGTCAACATAACTTGTACCTGATTGCCAGCATCCGGTAAAATACATTTGGTTCAATAAAAAGAACATAGAACAAATGAAACTTTACCAATACAGTCAGACATGGAGCCTTCCAACAAGGAGGGCCATGGATGTCTCTCCATGGAGTTCTAACATATTAGACCTGATTCAGATGAATGCAGCACCAAAATACTCTAGAAAATTATAAGGGTAATAGAATTGCTGAAACATTGTTCGCACTCCCCCAACCCTAACTCATTCAAACAAATACAATATTTGATATAAAAGTCCAAGTTGTCACATACTTGCAGTTCAATGTGAGAGGAAAGCAGCTTTGCACCATCTTGCAAGCTTTTGGAATATGTTTGGGAATTGTCAACCACAAGAGGCAATTTAGGGGTCACCTGTGATCACTCCTGCCTCACTGAGCTTATTGGGATAACTTGTCATGGTCATTGACATGGTCAAGATTGCCTGTGGTCAGGATTTCTAACCTACATAGAGTCATAAAGTCATACAGCATGGAAACAGACCCTTCAGTCCAACCAGTCCACGCCAAACATAATCCCAAACTAAACTAGTCCCGCCTGCCTGCTCCTGGCCCATATCTTTTCAAATCTTTCCTATTCACATACTTATCCAAATGTCTTTTAAAAGTAGTAATTGTGCCCATATTTACCACTTCCTCAAGAAGTTCATTCCACACATGAGCCATTCTCTGTGAAAACAATTTGCTCCTATGTCTTTTTTAAATCCCTCTCCTCACATCTTAAAAATATGCCCCCTCGTCTTGAAATCCCCCATCCTAGGGAAAAGACACCTACCATTAACCTTATCTATATCCCTCATGGTTTTATAAACTTCACCTCTCAACCTCCTATGCTCCAGTGAAAAAAGCCTCAGCCTCTCCAGCCTTTCTTCAGAACTCAAACCTTCCATACCCAGCAACATCCTGGTAAATCTCTTCTGAACCCTCTCCAGCTTAATAATATCTTCGTTAGTCAATGCATGAGGTGCACATTTATGAATGTCCAGTTAAGACAATTGCCAGTTGAAGGGCCTCACATTGTTCACAAGTGCAATCCTCCCCTACAGACAAACCAAAACAAATGTCATCCATCCACTCAGCGTGCACTAACAGATAATTTTCGTGTTTATTGCAAAGTTGCGATTCAAATGAAGATGGAAGATTTAAAATCACACCACTATATCAGCAACAGTGCTATCATGCAGTCCCTGCTTAGCAATAACCTGTTCACTGACATCTAGCTTGGATTCCACCAGGGCCACCCAACTCTTGAACTCATTACAGCCTTGGTTCAAACATGGACAAAAGAGGTGAAGTGACAGTGACTGCCCTTGACATAAAGGCCACGTTTGACAGTTAGCATTAAGGAGCCTGAGCAAAACTGGAGTCAATGGGTATCTGTGGCAAACTCTCCACTGGTTGGAGTCACACCTAGCACATAGGAAGATGGTTTGTGATTGTTGAAGGTCAGTCACTTCAGCTTCAGGGCATCTCTGCAGAAGTTCTGCAGCGTTATGTCCTAGGCCCAACCATCTTCAGTTGCTTAACCAATGGCCTTCCCTCCATCATAAGATCAGAAGTGGGTTGTTCGCCAATGATTGCAAAATATTCAGCACTCTTCACAGCTCCTCACATGCTGAGAAGCTGTCCATGTTCAAATGCAGCAAGACATGGAAAATATCCAGGTGCGGGCTGATGAGTAGCAAGTAACATTCGCACCACACAAATGCCAGGCTATGACCATCTCCAATAAGAGATAATCTAACCACTACTCCTTGACATTCAACGGTGTTACCATCACTGAATTACCCCACTATCAACATTTTGGAGGTTCCTATTGACCAGAAAGTCAAATGGACTCACCATATAAATACAGTGGCCACAATAGCAGATCAGAGGCTTGGAATATTGCAGCAAGTAACTCACATCCTGACTCCCCAAATCCTGTCCATCATCCACAAGGCATTGATCAGCAGAGTGATAGGCTATTCCCCGCTTGCCTGGGTGGATGCAGCTCCAACAACACTTAAGGAGCTTGACAACATCCCGGAGAAAGCAGTCCGCTTGATTTGCACTACATCAATGAGTATTCACTTCCTTAACTACTGATGCTCAGTGTAGCAGTATGTACTACTTACAACTGGCACTGCAGAAATTCATCACAGATTCTTAGACAGCACCTTCCAAACCCACAACCACTTCCATCTAGAAGGATAAGGGCAGCAGATACATGGGAATGCCACCTACAAGATCCCCTTCAAGTCTCTCACCATCCTGACTTCCTGTCATCATTCCTTCAATAACGCTGGGTCAAAATCCTGGAATTCACTCCATAAGGACATTATGGGTCTACTTACAGCTCAGCACCACCTTCTCAAGGGCAACTAGGGATGGGCAATAAATGCTGGCCCAGGCAATGAAGCCTATGTCCCATGAGTGAATTTACAAAAAGGACAGACCGGTCCCCTTACTGATCGGTGTGCAGTTCTCCAACTGATTTACCTGTAATCCCAGCACTGACCAATCTCTGGTCTGTAAGGCCACAGAGCACTGGCCAATGATTGCACTAATTACCCGAATGACTGTAGCCAGAACTCCAGGACTGAGAGTGAACAATGCCTTTGACTCCAGTTCTGGAGAAAGGTCACTGGACCTGATAAATTAACTCTGATTCCACTCCATTGATGCTGCCATCCCTGTTGAGATTCTCCAGCAATTTCTGATTTCCAATATCCACAGTTCTTTCATTTCTTTTTCTCTACTAGATTACTGCACTGACTTTCAAATCTCAGTGATGGCATATCAGGTGATGAAAGAGGGAAACACACTGCGTCATGCTTTGTTATTCATGCAAAGCATGGTTTTACAGGAAAATGTGTATTTCTGCCCTTCTTGATTTATGCAATCAGTTGGCACAGTCTTACCAAGCTGTGCAATGTGATCTTATTTTATGTTGTAAAATGTGCATGAGATTGAAGAATGTGTCATTTATTTCAATGTTATGGTGAATATATTATGTCAATGGTGATAAAGATTGAGCACTAAATAGATGAGAGCACATTAATAAGAAGATTTGATGGCCCTTGCGAATGTCACTGAGGTGTTCTCATTGCAGCTGTCCTCTTGATTCGTCATTCACTGTGCAGGTATGACTATCTCTCGGATGAATCTTTCTGCCCAGGACTTTTTGAATATCAAAGTTGCTCAGGCTACAACCATTTAAACTTGCAGGAGACGTGATCTGGAGTATATTGAAAAGTATTGGTGACTTCTTAAGGCAATGGAAGTATTCTTTTCAAACCCCAATAGTTCTGACAATGATCACTCTGGAGCAGCGTGTATTTCATTATAGTACTCCTTAACTTTTGTTGCAAGTTGGATACAAAGGCATTGGTACCCACGACTTTCTATTGATTAAATTAAATGCTTCAAAAGACTCGTGGATGACAGAACTCCTAAAGCTGACTGCAATCTTACAATTTACAGCAAATAAAAGCAACTTAATTTGGTATCACACACCATCTGAAAATGAAGTGAGTGGTACTCCTGTCTAATAAAAATGTTGAGGAAGTTAATGCCAGGAATTTAAAATAACATGAGCCTATTGCACTCTGTTCTTTGGATAATCTATGAATGCAATAAAACTCGACTCTGCTCTGCTGCCATATTAAAATTTCCAACATGCATATTGATGATTTAAAAATAAACCCTATTTTACAGATCCATATGGTTGCTCAAAATAAGCCAGTGGAGTTAAATGTCAATGCAGTCACTACTTCCATTTTCCCAGATGATCATCTCGCTTGTAGATGTTCATGGGCAAGCTGCATTGCTCTCCTACTGGCTCCTCGATGAAGCCCACATTAGTAAATCAGAAACATTAAGATCTTCAAAAGATCCAGGTGGTCTGTAGTTGTATTATGTGGGGTGGTCAGTCACATCTCAGAGGACACTACTGTTTCATTCTCTTTTGCTTCAGCTTGGTTGAACTAGCCCTCCTCATTCTCAATAAAAACCGTGTATAAAAGGGATTTTTTGGGGATTCCCATGGTGATGTCACCAGTGAGCTACATCACTCAGGCACAACAGCTGCAGTGCAAATGAAGCCCACAATAGCAAATAGTACATGTATTTGGCCACAAAATTAAATTTGATAACACAGATCTTCAACAAAATATACTATCTATATTATAAACGCGTAAAGCATCCTCATTTTGGACTTAAGTAATGGCTGACCAAAAGGGGAGGTTTTAAAAAATCCAATATTTTTGTTACTTTGCAAAAACTATTTGGAGAACTCCAAGTATGATTTGTTATTCCAGTTAACAGCTGTGTTTACGTGTTCACCAAGATATTTTGGAAACATGATTTTGTGGGAAGCGAATTTATAACTCATTAATTGTTTCCTTGATATAGAATTCTACTTGTGCTTTGTTGATGCCAAGTGCATTTTAATTCAACAAATGAACCATTGTTGTAATATAATTACATTTGCAAAGCACTTAATTTAGTATTCATTTGTCATTTTCAGAGGCACTGTATGTACTGAACTTAACACAAAAGCATTGTGTTTATTATGTCACTTCACAATCACCTTTTTTGAGCAGTGCTATGATGACAATATATTTATATCTTGAGTGCAATTTGCTACAGAAAAGTCAAGTTGGGTGTTTAGTCTGGAAGAAACAAGTTCTTCAATGAAGTTTTGACAATGCATCAAAGTTTCACTGCTATATGTATACTCAGATAAAATTGGTTGAGTAAAATATATTAGTCTGTTCAAATGTCCCACTTTAACTCATATTTTTATAAAATAACCAGAGATGCAAAACAAAATTCAAATGGAACATAGCCTAAAATTAAGGTTAAGGGCACAGTCATATCAGCCATGAAATTATTGAATGGTGGAGCAAATTCAGTGGGCGAGATGGCCTCCTTTTTCTGAAAGATTCAGAATGACAAATTCTTGTCTTCAAAATTTGCTTCTCAGAGCTGCTATAATTTTCTTAGATTATTCTACCTGATCGGAGCTCCTCTTGATTGAGCTGGCTTCAACAGGACTGTGATGGTTGTGTCCGACTCATTCAAAGGCGCATCTGTATCGTATCGTGGCATTGAAGGCGCTATCAATAGAAAACAAAATTAATCAGAGACAGAAAGCAAACACAATCAAATTAGTATACTCCTATAACAGTCAATTTTCTTAACTCCCACTTTTCACCTTCGAATTTATATTTATGTCCCGATATGTCATATATCCAATTCTTATTAAGACTGTGACAAATGGTCTCCTGCCACATCTCAAGTGGTCAGGAAGAAAAGCTGTTGATGATGCTGCAAAAGCTATTTTATTTTACTTCTCTCAGGCAAGGAATCTATCTCAAGCACTTTATGAAGAAGGAATGGTGATTGTTCAGCATGTGAATGGAAGATTACATTTGAAGAACTGAAGGCAAGACCCATTAATGAGTGTTCAATGGAGATTTTGACAGGAGGAAAGAGGTACAAGATGTAGGAAACCAGATAGTGTTGCAGAAAACAGGCACACGGCAGCTGAATGAATGACCATAATGGGGAGGGAACAATGAAGACTAAAGGAGCTCAGTGTTACCAAGTTAAGTGTCCATTTTCCATTATCCACATTATCCATTCCGAAAATGACTCCTATCCTATTAAGGAATCACATTATTATCACTGACCCTGCTTTCTCCTCTATTTCCTGTTCCCATCTGTAACTGAAATTAGGTGGAAATTTCAAATTCGACCTTATGCCTAATTACTGGCTATCATGGGGCCATTGAACATTTACTAAATCTAAAAATCTCTAATTACTGCTCATAAGGGAGTT
This sequence comes from Rhincodon typus, assembly GCF_021869965.1. Classification (NCBI taxonomy): domain Eukaryota; kingdom Metazoa; phylum Chordata; class Chondrichthyes; order Orectolobiformes; family Rhincodontidae; genus Rhincodon; species Rhincodon typus. Next base: position 22,250,269 of record NC_063350.1, on the reverse strand, counting down.
TTAATAGATTTAGATTTTATTAATAAAGACTTTCTGCTTTTTGCTTGCCGGTGTGTTTAATTTACTGACTCTTCTACGAACTGTAAGCCTTCAGCTCAATAGACACAATAAACCACAAGTCATGAATATAAAATCCGAAACATTTCTTTATATGAAATGTCCAGTTCCATTTTTAAAAAGACTAAAGTACTTCACATTTTATCTGTTAATTGATAATATTTCTGGTCTGTCATAGCAAGATCAGATAATCATTGTATTGCTATTAATAATGCAACTAAATATCAAAGTTATTTGCGTCCATTAAGTGCATGTTAAATATTTGAGAGAAAAAGTGCAACCTTTTGTAAATCATTCCAAGCTGCACTTTCAAGAAGTAAAAATTGTTGTGACCCTTTTGCAGGCATAACATGGGCAATTGACAGCCCAATTTCAGGTTCAATAGAGGCTAGATTTTACCAGCGCTACAGAGGCTGGTTCAGAGGCTGGAAGTCTGGCAATATAGTTTTCTATTTATTCTTGTGATGTGGGCATTGCTGACCAAATCGGCATTTATAGGCACTCCCTGATTGTCCTGGAAAGATGGTACTGAGTTGCCTTCTTGAACTGCTATAGACCCTCATGAGGGAATCAGTGCTCAAAGGGAATGCTCTATTGCCATGGCATAGGAATCTGTCAAGTGGTCAATTGTGCCAATTAATAGCATAATTGAAGCCAATTTCCCACGCCAGCTGGAACTTTGTCCATATTCGAAGGGATGCTTGTCATGTGGGAAGATTCCCTGTTGATATTGTAGTGATGGAAGATGTTTCTTGAATGTTCATTTCCCAATCCACAGAGAGGCCCCTGCACAGGAAAGGCTACCTCACAGCTAAGGCTCAATCAATATGGCTGCCCACATATTCTGCCAATTGTTGGTCCCTGTCCCTCTGGTTCTGGCCTATGACAACAAACCTATCCAGTCTTTGTGGACACCTTGCCATGGAGGCAGCCTCTCCTTCATCTGCAGGCCTCAGCAGTGGTTACTGTTAGTGACGATGCGGCTGAATCGGCTTGAGGTTCCAGCCTCTTTTTGGATGAGCAATTGTTGGAGGTGGACTTCTGTTCTTAATCGGATTGTTGTTCCACCAGTGGACTATTATTGCTGGGATCATAATCCCACTGAGGATGGTGGCCCACCTCGCAGAGCTGCCAGCCTAATAAGAACTTTTGGTCATGTGGTGATGTCACTTACAAAATTCATCCCTAACATCCTTACCTTGTCTTTCAGTTTTCTGAGCATCACTGTTCACTTATTCTGTCAACAAGGAAGTTCAATATTAAATTAGGTATGGCAGGAAAACTAAAGAGCAGGGAACAAAGCCATTGAACTGAGAGAGATGGAAAAAAAACCAAGAAAAATATTTTAAAAAGTGAAATTTAAGATCTCATACACCAATTAAGACTGAAAAAAATTGAGATTATATACTTGTAATGGTTAGGTTACAGCAACAGAGAGATACTGGTAATTGCAGCAATTAATATGTCCTTAAAAATGAATATTATGATTTGACCTAATTTTGACAAGTTTGTATTTTTCATTGGAAATTGAAAAGTTGGACAGATTCTGTGTGCCATCAAAAAACGATGGATGTGAACTTTATCTGAAAGTCTTGTCCCATTTCTGACGGATCCTACTTTTACAAATTGTGGAAAATGATTAACGGCATTGTGGGTCACCCTACAGCTTGGGGACCGCAGTGGTTGAATAAGGCAGCTCACCACCACTTTCTCAAGGGCAACTATGGACAGGCAACAAATGCTGGCACAACCATCGACGGTCACTGAAATAACTCCACAGAGGCCAGTATCCCATCACCAAGACACTCGTTTTGACGTATGGAGAGTTCTTAACACTGATCCAGCTCTCTCAGAGCCTCTGACACTCCTGTTTATATCTGTCAGCCAGGAGTCCCTGATTGGGGCTTTTAATCTGGTCTAATCAGGGAGCTCATATTCTATGAGGTCCACCTGACTGACATCGTTATGATCACTACATTTGTCCCCCCAAGTCTGAGGATCTAGGCTGGTTCTTTTTTTGTAGCTCCTCCTCCTAGCACCAGGTCAGATTCCTCTAACTTTGTCTCTGATATGAGTAGCATGTAACACACAGTAGCTTGCATCTTGTGCCTGGATTGTCCCAGAAGAAATTCATTCATCTCTTCAAAAGCATCAGGATGGTGACATCTGCCATGTCCACCTCAGATTCTGAGGTATCCTCAATGATTGAAGGAGAGGGAGAATTCACATGTTCTGAACAGTCAGAAAGGCAATCGAGGAGACAGACATGTTTTGCTCCTGCACCGTTTGCAAGTTTGCAGCTTTCGTATGGTCCACATTCTTATTTAGGACCGTCACACCTACCCAAGCTTTATTTGTCACTGGACCCGACCTCATGTTGATCATGCATCTTATCAATGCAGGGCCATTCCCATGGATCCTACAACAATCGTCTTCACCTGAAGTAAACTGTCTCTCTCGCTTAAAGGAGTCTTGTGTCCAGCACTGGGTTTCCCAATGCTGTTTTACCCTCCCCCTCAGGTCCAGGAAGATCAGATTTAATCTGGTATGGAGTCTTCTCCCCATTCGTAACTCTGCTGGAGCTATCTCTGTAGTTGCATGAGGGGTGATCCTATAATCAAACAGGAACCGGGACAGTTAGGTACCTAGTGAAGTTGAAGGCTGTTTCTTTAAGCCTGCTTTCAAAGTTTGGACTGCTCATTCTGCCAGACCATTGGATGATGGATGGTGTGGAGCTGTCCCTATATGGCAATTACAATTTGAATTTAGGAAATTCCCTGCTGGTGTAACAATGCTGTCACCTTAAAGAGTTATTTTGTCCTGGTTTTTGTTTTGAAGAGAGGTTGTAAGGCAGAAGTGCTGAACTGGCTACGTGAAGACTATTTAAGCAAACAACTTGTGAGACCTTCAGGTTATTTTTAAGTTGGAACAAATAGAAACAGCCTGAATGGGTGTACCCAGCTCTCACAGATTGAAATTTCAAGATTTTGTCTTTTCAGTAACATCAGAAGATGTCTGGGGTCTCGGAAGAGTTGGAAGCTTCAGTGAATGTCTCTTGACTGCTACACTGTCTGAAATTTCTCTTGGTGTTTCTTCCTCCTGGATTGGAGAACTGCATGTAAGAATCTGTGTCTGAATTTGCCTTTGGGCCAAGGGATGTGCTTATGGGATTGTAGGGGTGACCTGTAACTGGCTATGTAAGGTGACTTGTACCTGAACACACTAAGTGGCCCATGCCTGCTTAAAAATGGCAGACAGAAGCTAAGCAAAACTAAGCAGCCTGCTCAAACAGTGAAATACAATGGTACCTTTGAACAGAATTGCTAGAAGGTCAGTAAAAGAACACTGTATGAGACAGTTCTGATAAAAAGATGCCTTAGGACAGATACATGGCCAATTCCAGCTTTATTAAGGAAAGGATTATTGTCCTAATAAATGAATACGGTCAGGTGCCAGATTAGCTGCAAGGGTAACAGCTAAAGTTATTAGTAGTAAATAGTTACCTCTTCGAAGCTACCAGCAATATTAAATAGTTTCTAGCTGAAACATTCTAATCATAGAAGTTAGTTTCAATACATAACCAGGAAATAATACAAGCCTTCAAAAAAATTTAAGCTTAGATGTAAAGATTAACTAGCCTTAGAGGACAACTTCTCTTATGCCCCGAACGATAGATTGATCATAATCCATAAATTACAAAATGCTCACAGTAGAAGTAGTTGTATAACGTTACACTTACAATTAACTTTATAACAGAACTTAACCTTATAGCTTATTATAAAGTTAACCTTATTAGTTAAAACTAACTGACTTTTTACTTTTACATTATGTAATTGGGACAGTGGGAAAATCAAAGGAGAAACTGAATGTGATAAAAGACAGCAACAAAATAGAATGGGTAATAGAATTTGAGCTGTCCTTACAGATTAACAAGCCTGAGAAAGATCCAAAGGAGGATAGCCATTAAACTTTTGGAACGCGAATGAATAGGATGCATAGAAAGATCCCAACGCCTACCGATTACAATGTCTAGCTAATACTGTAAGATCATGGGAACCTGGGGCTGTCCATAGTAGTGCCCATCATTAATTAGGTGTCCCACAGGATTGGGTGTTTGGATTAGGGGGAAGGAAAATGACTATGTTACTTGATTACTGTAACACAAAATGTATAAAAATGCTTTATTTCTTCATAAAAGCAGAGGGTGTGTCATTGATCTATCTTCCGAAGCCAAGTTCAGGGAAGATCCTTTGGCCCTCTCCCTGCATAAACCAGTTTCTGCTTGAATAAACATCTTCCACTTGGCTGAATCCTGCCTCTTGAGTCTTTATCCCAGGTCAGGAAACATGCTCCTATAGGAATGTTACTATATTGGAGTTAATTAGTAATAGGTACTGTATTTAATTTTCAGTTAAATTTTCTGGAAGTTATGTTATTCTAAATTCCTCTTTTGTTTGTTTGTATTTTAACTATTGTGTTCAAATAAATTGGGTTTTGTTTAACGTTGAGTAGTTTGACCAGTCACATCACATCTGGAACATCTTCACATCTACCTTTAAAATAAGAAAAAGTTGGGGTCTGGGTTACTTTCTTAAAATATTTTGCAGGGGGAGTGGTCTGGTCCATAACACCGGTAAAATGATTATCTGTGACTAAGACTTCTGGGAATCCGTGCATTGCAAAAGATGTGCACAGTGTTTCCATCGACGTCCCTGCGTTTGATGAATGAACTCCAAGCACGTCCAGCTACTTTGTGTGGTTGTCCACAATGACTAAGAACATTGAGCCAATGAAAGGACCTGTATAGTCGACGTGTAACTGAGTCCAGGGTTTATCTGGCCATTCTCACAAATGTAGGGGAGCTGCTGGTGCTAACGCTGGGCACTGCCCTACCAATGCAGCTATGTCTGCATCCAGTTCTGGCCACCAGACACAACCTCTTGCCAACATCTTCATTTTGGAAACCGCTGGATGACCCTGGTAGAGTTCAGCCAATATCTGGTGGCGACCTTTGCTCGGGACAATCAATCTTGCTCCCCATAATAACGTCATCCTCTACTGTGATCTGGTCTCTCCAGATCCCAAAAGGTTTCATTTCTGGTTATGACGGCCTTTTGGTTTCCCCCATCACCACCAGCTGTTTCAGTTTTGCCAGGACTGGATCTTTCTGAGTCTAAAGTCTGATATTGCCGGCTGTGACTGGAAGTGTGTCCAGAAAATTTAAAACCATGAGGGACTCTTCCAGTGGTGGTACCACCAGTGGTGTACCTGCCAGTGGGAGGCAGCTCAATGCATCCACGTTTGCTACTTGGCCTCCAGGACATTGTTCCAACTTGTTTACACAATTATACACAATTAGTATTAGAGCCCACCGTTGAATTCAGCCTGAAGCTATGAGCGGCACTGCCGTGTTCTCTTTAAGTAGAGCTAGCAGGGGTTTGTGGTTCATTATTATTATAAATTTATGTCTATAAAGGTATCATTTGACTTTACAAAGTGTGCACTCTCCTGGATACTGGCCTGTGGGTTCTCATACTCAATTTAGGTCCAGTGGGACTCTTTTGCTGTCTCAAGTCTGAATACCATCAGCAAATACAATGGCTTGCCAGCTAAGATCTTGAAGAAAATTTTAACCATTTGGCCAAAGCTTGACTATGTTTTGGGGTTTTGTTGCGGGCTGAGCTAGTGTCCCTCTGTTCAGGATATGTCCTGAGCGAGGCTATGCAATTGCTTTTACTCAAGTAGTGTTCCCCAAACTTGGTCGGACTAGTGAGGGTGGGTGTTCATTTCCATCAGAATATCCTGCAACTTATATGCGCCACTTGCCACATTTTCCAATGATAAGGCCTGTTATAGTGTCTGTTTGAAGTCCAGTTGGGCTATAGCTAGTAGATGCGATTGCAAGGTTACATCATTAATCCCATATACCAAATGGTCACTCAGCAGCTCATTAAGTGTTAAACCAAAACTACATGTCCCTGCCAGTCACCTTAACCTCGTCAAAAATTCTGGTATGGACTTCCCTCGTTCTCGAATTGCTGAATAAAACCAATAGAATCTGAGAATTCGAGGAAACTTGGAGTCGTATATTCTTTAACTAAATCTGTCAACTCTTGAAAAGTTTTAATATATGCTGCCTCAGAGAAATTTAGGCTCCTAATAACCTAAAAAGCTGCAAGTCCACAAACTGTCAGGAAAATTGCTCATTGCTTTTCATCTGCCCCGATGCCATTTGCCCAAAAAAAAACACATTCTTTCCTCATTTTGGGCCCAGTCTTCCATGGCAGGATCAAATGACTCTAGCTTCCCAAATAACGGCATGATGCCAGAAATGCTCACCCCAACTGAAAGACAAATGTTGTGAGCAAATTTCTTTAGGAGCATGCTTTTCTCTCGTCGTCGCTGAAATAACTCCACAGAGGCTGGTACCCCATCACCGAGTCACCCTTTAATTATAGGTGGAGAGACTTTGACACTGATCCAGCTCCCTCAGAGCATGCTGTCAGTGAGCAGAATGTCTGACCAGATTAACAGCCCCAATCAGGGAACTCATTCTATGAGATTGACCTTTCTGACCTCATTACAATCACTACGCCCACGAGTGAATAAAAAAATGGTGTTGCTGTACCATATTGTCATGGATAGAAAACTGGTTAGCTAAAAGGAAACAGAGAGTTGGCAAATTGCTCAGTTTACAAGTTGTAAAGAGTGGTGTACCACAGCAATCGGTGCTGGCACCTCAGCTTTTTGCATGACAATATGTTACATGCAACAGCATGTGCCTTTATTTTTTGCAATAATCTTTGATATGGCAGCTCATCAAACGCTTATGCAAATAGGACAGCTCAAAAAGATCATTAAAGGATTTGTAGTCTTTGATGTGTGAATATGAATAGAGAGTGTTTGTTTCTAAAAGGCATTAAGCACTTGAAGAGATGTAAACATTTTAAACAGACTTTCATGAATGGCAGTGCTTTACTTTATTATTGTGAAGACTGTAACTGATATTTGGAGCTTAATTTATCTCAGTGTTGCTCTGTGGTCTGTCTGTAGTAGATATTAGCTGAGTTAGTATGGAGAGTATAAGGGCCAAGAGTGGTGGATATGTTGGTATCCATGATTATAGATGGGGCATGCTGATTGGGTGGGGATGAGGGAGACAAAGTCCCAGGGAACAATGGCACATTTTTGAATTTGGTGTTCAGTCACAGATTTGGCTTTACTTGAAGCTGCAGCAACAATAATAAATAAAAAAAATGTTGAGCAGTATTAATCCCACTCTTAGCTTGACAACAAATTTTAGGACAATGTTACAATGAGCTACAGGCAGCTTAGAAACTTTAGACAGCACACTTTGTTGACCTGTAATTATGTCTTTCAGAAAGATGAAGTTCATAAAGAATTTGTAACCTGTAGCGACTTTCAATTTATACCACTTATGATTTGAACATGTGCCCAAATACTTAAAATACTTTTGGATGTTCAGAAAATATAACTTTAAAGTTAAAAGGCAGCTACATATCCCATTATCTCCCTACTGAATGAATGAATGAATGAATGATTTTATTGTCAGGTGAATTTTACAGTGAGAAAAACAGTGAAGTACAGTGAAAACCTTTTTGTCCGTCGCCTCAATCCGGCGCCATTTTGAATAGTTCTGAGAATCAGAAAAAAAAGATACAGTATAAACAGAGTCCATCAGTCCTGAGCCAGCTCATCATCAACAACACCTGTGCTGCCATCCATCCTCCACTACCCTGACCCAACCAATGTTGAAGTTGCCACTCTTCAGGCACCATCTTTTGCCACTGGGCCGATTCTCCTTCGCCATTGCCTTACTGGCACCTGCACTGGACCAATCAATGCCAGAGTCTCATCTCTCACCGCTGGGCCCATCTGCTGTGATGCCCTTCCACCACTGCTTCACCATCGACAGTACCTGACCCAACCAACAAAGTCGTCAATCTTCAGGTGCCATCTTTCGCCACTGGGCCTACCTCTGCCAATGTCGCAGCCACAGGTCATGTGCTCACCCCGGGCAGTAAGTAAGGGCTCACTCAAGTCCAGTCTGGGCTCACACGCCACTGCCACACCGGGCCCATTCGAATCTGCACTGGGGTTCCTCACTGTTGCCAAGCTCAGGACAATAAGTTTGTAAAAAGAAAAAGAAAATAAGGAAAGAAAGAAAAGAAAAGCCGTCAGAACAGATGAGCCCTGGTTCAGGGGCACTACTCCACAGCCATCTTGATGATGGGGTAATGGGGAAGAGCTGGGATTATAAAAACAGAATATCATTTAAATGGAGAGGAAATACTGTGGTACTGAGGAATCTGTGTGCCTTTTCACATGAATCACAATAAGCTAAGATGCAGATAACAAGTAATCAGGGAGACAGATGGAATGGAGCCCTTTATATCAAAGGGCACCAAGTATAAAAAGTAGGCATATGTTACTACAACTCTAGAAAGCATTGGTGAGATCTCACTTAAGAGTACTAGGTATAGTTTTGGTCTCCTTACTTAAGGAGGGATCTACTTGCTTTGCAGACAGGTCATGGAAAGTTCATTAGGCTGATTTCTGGGTAAGGGGATTGTTTTATAATGAGGTTTAGCAGGTAGAGCTTTTGATGAGTGGAGTTTAGAAGAATGAGCGGTGATCTCATTGAAACTTCGAAGTTTCCGAAAGGATTAACAATTTAGGTGTGTTTCCTTCATGTGGAGGATCTAGAACTAAAATTAGGGGGCCAATTTTTAAGTAAGGGGCTCCCATATAAGACAGAACAAAGGAGTTTTTTTCATCAAAGTATCATTAGTGTTTGGATTTCTCTTTAACCCAAGATCAGTGGAGGCTGGGTCATTTAATATATTCAAGGCTGAGTTAAATAGTTGTTTCTTCAGTGAGGAAGTCAAGAGTTATGGAAAACAGGCAGGAAGGTGGAGTTAAGGACATGATCAGATCAGCTTTGATCTAATCAAATAGTGGAGTAAGTAAATAACTGACTCCTGATCCTATTTCTTCTGATCCATGCCTGTATACAAATTAGTTTCAAAGTGATTATTCTCAATTACAAATTGGTGTTTTCCTTATACAACCTTGTCCGACACTAAATTTCATTGCTCTTCAGAATTTGGTCTTTGTCATAACTGTCTCTATTCACTTTATTTTCAGCTTGAAATAATCTCTTCAACCTCTAGCCGTGGCACGTCTCTTTGCTTCCTTCGGTAAACTGTTCAAAACTTACCTCATTGTTTATCCCATCACTATCCCAATCTTTCTTGGTCCATTTATTGGACTCATTACTTACCAGTTTGTGAAAGTGATTTGGGAGATTCTCTTACATTGAAGGTTTTCCATAATACAGGCTGCTGTTAAAGTTGATCTTTCTCATTTGTAGTGAAAACGTTTCCTTCCAGATTTTTGTCACCATTTTTCATGTGGTGCTGTTCGCTTCTTGCCATCCAGGTGTATATCATTACTCTGGACATTGTAAGGTTAGATTTACACAAATAAAAATAGATAGTGTCCTCCTTCTGTCATTTAATCTTTGTTGTTTTATTTTTAGGCATGCTCATCATTTGTTTTGGAATTTTTCCATCACCAGAAATTTAGTAATTTAGTAATGGAATACATCTATGTTGTAAGAAAGGTTATTTTCACTATCCTGGTTCAATTAGGTCTATTTGCAAGAGCATGCAGGTGCCTCTTTGAAGCAGAGTTCTTAAATGTTAAAACATCTTTCAAAATTAAAATGTGTATCCTTAAAAGTAATTTTAGAGTAATAGCAATAATAGTGATAAAATAGTTTTGGACTTCTGTCAAGGGAATTATCTTATATTTTGATGCTGTGTAGTTTAACTTAAAAAATATACTAGATCAGATCATCCTGGATGTCAAGAGATATAAATGTTAGGATAAGAATAAAATAGAATTCTATGGCAGATACGGGGGGCTCGATTAGGGCAAAGAGGGAGTATAAAAAATGTAGAGGTCTTAAAATCAAAACTTGGAAAACGGAGAGTTCATGAGCCAAGAGATAGAAAATGGAATTAGTGTCGTCACATCTTTGTGGACCTGCATGGAACTGATAGGTGGGATGGCCTCCTCTGTAAATCCATAAAATCTTGTTGCTTTCCACAAAGCTAAACTTTAAATTTCAGCAAATCCCCTTTACACTCCAAGTAAACACAAATCAAGATTTCTTGTATCATCTGTCATCAAACAATACATTTAAAGTGCACTCAGAACACGCAATACAGCATATATCTCTGGAACAAAAGGTTGCCAAGTGGTGTGAATTTGACTTGGATTTTTTGAATTTTCTCCAAGTGGTTGATTCCAACAGAGACACAAAAACAAATCTAATTAATTTTATTAAGCATACAGTCAAATTTTTCCAGTTAGCTAAACTGGACTTAGTTACTTGGCATCTTGGTATCTAAGAACAATTTTGTATTTGTTAAAAGTTAAATCCTATCACCAGGATTTCCCAGTTTGAAGTTGAACTATGGTGGAAGGTGTCGAACATGGCATCACATCTGCCGTGGTCCATGGCAGGTTTTCCCAAGTAACCATCTGCTCGCCAGCTTATTTCATATGCAAGCAAGATCTATGGAGTATTACAGCAGCTGGTGGACAGAGATTCTCATCTCCCTTGGCACCTTCCAGGATTGAAGACTCTGCCTCCTTTCTTTTTATTCATTCACGGCATGACAGCATCGTTGGCTAGTCCAGCATTTATTGCCCGTCCAATAGGGCAATAACTACATTGCTGTGGTTCTGAAGTCTCATGTAATCGGCAGTTTCCTTCCCTAAAGGACGTGAGTAAATTGGATGGGTTTTTCCCAACAATCAACAATGGATTCCTGGTCATCGTTAGACTCTTAATTCCATATTTACATTCATAGGTTACTTAGATACCCCTTCACACATTGTGAGGAAGGAAAATGAGAACAGACAATAGTCACCCTTTTGGAAGGGCAAAAGAAATCACCCCAACTGAGACAGGTGGCTTGGGCTCAGGTTACACAAGAGGTTAGCAACTCTAATAAGCATCAACACAGCAGAAGCACATGCAGGAAAAGGATGAAGGATCTCCTGTGCTCTGTAAGGGCAAATGTCATCATCTTCTTACTGCATTCTCATTCTTCGGGGACCATTACTGATTCAAACTCCTTACTGTACAGTCATGGTACATTGACATGTTGATCTCCCTATCCCAGGCATGGCATGCAATTTGGCTGTAGTTAGTCATGTCTTGTCTGATAAATATCACCACCTTTCAGCACACTGTGATTCAGCTCATTCATTGGTCCACAGGAGCATCAAACCCATGTCCAACATCTGAAATACAACATCGCCCTGATGGAAGCTTACCCCACCTACACCTCCAGACTGTCTGGAGAACATAATGGGCTCTACCACACCCTCCCCTCCCTGGATGGACTTGAGATCTCTCCCTAATCTGATTGGGGAACAGTACCACCTCCCTACACCCAAACCCCACTCCCTCCAATACGGCTGCAGCACGCACAAGAGAGAAGTGTAGACTGACTGTGGCACAATACAGTTCCAACCCTGACTGACTGGAGTACCCTTTTCCCTGACTTATCCTGCTTCCCCTTCACAGCTTTCATGGCTCCGTGCTGTTCAGCCAGATGAAGCCCTGTCCATTCAGTGAGCTAAAACCTGCTATTCAGCCATAAGTGACTTCCTGTTTACAAAGTGCACAAAGGCATTACCTTGAGTCATAAACTGTCCCCCCATCTGCCACATGTGCAAATGCCTGGCCCCTGCAGCCATTAGTTATCCCTCTGTTTGTCGTAAATCAGTTGGGCTTGGAGAGGACTCAGGAAGATGGGTTGCTCTTTTCTGCAAGGATGCATTGGATTTACTTGGAGAAACAACAACCCAATGGACTGTAAGCATAATTAAATACTGATCCTGATCAAGAAATGTAACTCTCCAGGTACACGCTTCTTTCATACTTTGTAAGGTCCCTGAAGCATCGAATTTCTCCATTGGGTATGAGTTATTAGGAAGGTGAGTTAATTCCAGTGAATTGTAGTAGTAATGAGTTGCAAATTCATGCAGGTAGGTTTCTCACCATCTGCTGGTGACAGACTTGGCCACCACCTGAAGGAGAAGAGGTTTCTCTTGACTATGAGAATTGCATTATGCCACGATTCTCAGCGAGGCATCATATTTTTAACGACATTAGGAGATGTAAAAGCCCTCCGTTTTACTCTCCATCAGTCAGCAAGTTGATCTGAGTCAGTCTGATGAGTCAGGATAGTTCCATGCAACCAATCTATGTTTTAAAAGTAAGCATATTACTCAAACAGAACGTGTAAGTCCAAGATATCGTATCAATTTACACAGTGTTGTTAATAAAGTTCAAGAAATCTGTCTCAACAAAAATCCAGCCTCTATGTTATATGTTAGAGAAGCTAACACATAGATAAACATATTGCATCGGTGAGAATTTGACTTTTGGCCTCTGTCCCAATTAGGTTCACCTGCCTGCAATTCTTCTTGTCAATGGCACGACTGGAAAACCCTTGCCAAAGTGTGCCATCATTTTCCACACAGGATCATCATTCATTATTGCCATTAAATATCAAATGTTACAACTATTAGCAATATCTCGATGCAAAAAGGATGGCTCAACTGATAAAAATTCGTGAGTATAGTAAGTTGAGACAGTTAGCTGATTCTAATTTTTCACCAAATTTTCTTCAAAGGAAACACAGATTGGGAGGGGAAAAAAATGAACATGCTTCCACAGTGCTGTGGAGCAAAGTTTTAAGCTACTGTTTGAGGGGCAGGTCTCCCGAATGCATGATCACAACAGTCTAATCCAAGGACATATCTTCAAGTCTGTTCATCTACATTAGCCTCGAGTGACTGTGATCCCTAACATTTTTGTATGACATCCTTCTCAACTATTTTAATAGAGCTGTTACTTGTCTAAAACAAATAGGATATGCTGCTGTTAAAATAACAGGTTGGATTGTCTTTTGAATACATTCAGCATTTCTCCTTGACATTATAACAGTCATTGCTAGCTGATTTTCTTCTTTACAATTTATATATTTAGGATTGTAGCTAATGATAAATTGCGTCTTGGGAAAATGTCACAGAACAGGAACTGCACATACATAATTTCTACACTTTGTAAAATACAACTTATAGTCACGTGACAAGAAAAAGCCTGCAAATGTAGGAAATATGAAGTACAGCTAAATTGCCCATAGCATCCATGGATGTGTAGGTTAGGTGGATTAACCTGGGAAATGCACAATTACAGGGATAGGGTAGGGGGGTGAGTGTGGGTGGGACGCTCTTCAGAGAGTTGATGTGGACTTGTTGGGCTGAATGGCCTGTTTCCACATTGTGGGGATTCTATAGACTTGAAAGGACCAATGTTGACTTTGACATGAGCAGTGCTGAGTTTGATTTCAATAAGGCAACATTTGGTGACACTGTTACTTTGGTGTGACTGCATGTCATGTGCACAGTTCCAGGCCCTGCATCATACGCAAAAGCCCACTCTGCATATGTGCACAGAAACAGTGCAGGCTTGAAATTGGAATTGAATAAGCCTGGAGGGGACAGATGTGTCTTCCTCGAGCACCGTGCACATGGTTCTCAGTGTCAGCAACCTTTGCAGCCTTTGAGTAATGTGATTATGAACTGAGTTTTCTGAGCTAGTGCTAACAGGCAGTTCACCTCAGAGTGAAAAAGAGATTCCAAGTTAAACTGGGAGAAAAAGATCATGGAGAGTGGTGTTGGATTGGGTGTGTAGGGTGGCATGGCCATGTCAATAGCAAGCCAGAAGATCTTTGTGGCAAGGTTAGGAACATTCATGTTCCTTTGTGCTTCCAGAGTATCCTGCAGTTGTCTCTTTAAGGGACGATAGTTGGTCTCTCAATGCATAGCATTAAAGCGTAGAGTGTTTACAGTGCACACTGTCCACTGATTAAAATTGTAGTAGGATTTTTTAAATGATCATTGTACCCTAATGTGCATATTAAATACAGGATTCCACCCTAAAAATGGCAAACTTTCTGGCAAATGATTTCCATCATGGGTCTTAAGCATACAATATAAGAATCCTATGAAATGATTTGCACATTAAGGGTGCAATATAAATAAAGTTTTCTATTTCCAAATTCACAGCATCCAATGTTAAAATTTAACTACTACTAAAAATACTGTTCTACAGTATTTCATAACTATATTGCAATAACCCCAGACATTAATCCAATCAGACAATCTAACAGTAATAAAATTATTCCTTGAAAACAGTATTTGACAAATTGTCTCTTGTTAGCTCAATTTCCTTGCCATTGACCGTGCAAATATCAAAATCCCACATCAATTAACATTTATAATGTTGCAGTGAACAGTCTTATCAGTTTATACAGCAGCAAACGTTCAAAGGAAAGGTGATATACAAGAAATTATACAGCTAAATATTACAAAATTACAAACTGACATACTTTACAAATTATCCATGAAAGTCATTTATTATTGAGAAAATAATTCTGTAACTTGCAGACAGGCTTCAAACACCATCTTCTGCCATTACAATGTTACTCATGTTTTGGGAGACATCCTTAATTGTTCTTGAGAAGGTGATGTTGAGACTTCTCCTTAAGCTACTGCAGTCCATGTGGTGAAAAGTACACCCCCAGTGCTGTTTACATCGGTAGTTCCAATACTTCAATTCATTGAAGAAGCCTTGACAAATTGAGAACATCACGTGGAATGTACATACTGTGGCTGCACTATATTAGTGATGGAGGGAGTGAATTTTTAGGTTAATGAATAGATTCGTGCTTCACTGTGTTTGCAGTGTCCAAGGTATTTGTCTTTGTGGGTCCCATTACATGATGCTCTCTACAATTATGGTAAAATTTTAATTTTGCTCCACTGGGGAGCCTTACCCATCAAAAATGTGGACTAGAAATTTAGGTGCAATTTCCCAATCATTTAAATTAATGGTCACAAAACAGTACACAACACATGCCTAGATTTCTGATATGCACTTCCAATAGCCAGAAGCCAATTGGTAAGTTGTTATTTCTGAAATAACTAATTACTTTTGTGGATGAGGCTGACCCTGGAGACCCAAGTCTGAAAATTACTTCTGTAAATTTTAAATGCATTTTCCCATTAATTTGCATACATTTCAGCTGCTGATATGAGCAGATTTCAATGACTTGCTTTCGGATTCATCACTGACAATAGAATTACACTAAACACAACCTTTTCTAAATGTTCAGGCTCATTAAGTCTTAAACTGGGCAATCAGCAAAGAAGAAAGAAAGGAGACATTTGAATGTTGTTGTTTGAGTTTTGAGGACTAGTTTATCAGAGTTTGAGGGAGGCAAATGAGTTTGACCATTCCTGCACTGTACTATTCCCTGTTGTTCCTAACAAATTTTTCAGTTTGCTGGACACAATGTAAATCATCTAGGAATGTGAACATTAATTTTGAGTTATACAGAATGCTAATAGTTTCTAAGATGCTTAGTCAGAGAAAATTTTATTTGGGGAAGCACTTATAACATATATAATCTGTGTTTTCAAAAGAGAAACTGAATTTCATTTGCCACAGGGTAAGGGTTAGCCTTTTGTTGTAGAAATTAGAATAGAGCTGCCCCACTGAAATACTTTTGGCTGGTAGGGATTGACTACTGGTATCATGTAATGTTTCCACTTGTGGACACAACTTCCTTTCCTTCTTTAATCTATGCCATGTACTGGTGGTTTCACAAGATATGGTCTGAACTAAAAATGAAGCACTTTCTACTTCTAAACAAAAGGATCCAATAGATATGTCAGTTAGTGGAATAGCAAACTTAAATATTAAGAAAAAAGGCAAAAGCTTTAATAAGGCCTGACCTTCCACTTCCTCCTAATAAAACTGAACATTCTGGAATCTTCTCCTTTTGGCCAATCTACGAAACTTTATTGGAAGGGAAACTGAAATGTTGCATATCCACTGATGGACTATGGTTATCTTAACTGACAAGAAATCAGACTTATTCAAGGATGATTTCACACCCTTGCTTCACCTTGCAGAGTTACCATCTATCACATGACATGCCAGTATTTTTGTTTGAAGAATACATAATTAGTCAGTTATTTCGATAGTATATACATGTTAATCTTGTATCTGAACAATAACTTCCAGCATGGATGGATATTAAAAGGGTTGGTGGTGTGTTGATATCATGTATTCTTATCACTTTTGCTTAACTGTGCCATGGGTCAATTTTTAATTTTTAAGTTTTTGCAGTTCATTTTGAGAGGGAGGCAAAACTTTTGATATTAAAATGAAAGCTAACTTACTGAAAACATTGCCTGAACACTCACTGAAAGTGACAGTCTTTTAATGTGCATGTGTGTTGCAAGCTGAGGTGTCTAGAATTGATGCTCCTTCTTTTTTGTATATTAAACTACTTAGAGCCTGGGATAAAACTCTTAGATGCATCACATTCTCAATTTCATGTTGGCAGACGGTCAAAACTCACTCCTTTTCTTTAATGATGCATTTCTTTGTGTTGTACCACAGCTTGCGAGTAAAAAATGTGTGTGAATGCAAGATAGTAGTGGCCATTTAATTTTAATGCCCTTGAGGTGTGAGAAGTCATTTTGATGCAATTGCACTGTTGTAATTGAATATGGCTATACCTCCTCCTTCAAGGACATCCCCTGCAGTGATATGAAGGAATCTTGTATGAAAGTAATACTCTTCATATTCTTCAGAATGGCTAGAGTACTTACATACAATGACTGCAGAAATTCAGGCATTTTGTTGTTTTTATGCTTAAAGAAATATGGAAATGTGTTTATAACACAGCATCACTCCTTCTTTGGCTAAATATCAACTTGCCTATGGAAGCTGCAGAAGGAGTAATTGTTTTTAAGATTTCTGTTCCATCTCTGACCAAGAATGCTAGTCAGCAATTTTTCTATGGAGTACACAAGTATATTTCCAGTCTGTCACTGGAGAGATGAATAGTAAACAGATCATTGTAGGTCACTGCTGCAGCTTTGTACTTGCCAATATTAATTGCAGTTACCCATTCACAGAATGGAATATGCGCAACAGGTTTCAAATTTTCAAATAGGCTTATTTGGCATCCATTCAGGGCACCTGATTATCAGTCTGCTGCTCCTGTATATTCACAGCAGCATCATTTTTTATTATAAAATATAATGATGAAATAAATACAATCAATAGAAACAATTGGAAGGTTTGAGCTAAAGGTTTAGGAGTCTGTGTGATCTTCTAAACAATATGAGAGAGAATACTACCTCATTATGCCAGTGACGTTGGGTTGTTCCACATTTGAGAATTTGAGAAGTTGGTTTTGCAATACTCCTTTGGGTTGTCAGGCTGATATGTATAAGTCTTAAATCAATGTACCACATTCTGCAAAGTTCTTACTTTTCTACAACAGTTTATTATAAAATATAATTCCTATAGATCTACTCAAAGCATAAATTTGACAATTTTAAAAGAACATGTATAAATGCCACAAATTCAGTTGTTCAAATGGATGGATGATTCATAATTTATAATGTTAAACTAAATAATTTCAAAATTTGGATTAAGTTCAGTGCAAGATGGTAGCTCTTCCATGACAGTATTTCAACAAAATATTAAATTGCTTGTAAGAAATTTCTTTGATGCATCAAATTCTGCTAGTTATCTCTATTAATCTCTTTTTCTCTTTATACTTTGGCCGAATATAAACTTGTCTATGGAAGCTGCAGAAGTAGCTTTTGGTTTTAAGGTTTATTTCTTTAAACTTTTGTTTTCATAAATATTGTATTCACCCTCCCCTGCAGCATTCATTGTCCACCAAAACCTTTGTCACATTTGAGCCAGTGTCAAATGTTTTAGTTAAAAACCTCTGGTACTGAATGAAATGGGTCAAAGTCCCACACCTGAGTACTATCATAAGCTGACATTTTAAGTCTGTATAGATTTTCAGAATGCGTAATTAAGATCGCTTCTGCTTGTTCAAAGAGATATAAAAGATCCAGAATACAATGGGAAGACTAACAGGAAATTTCGCTGATGTTTTGACCAAAATTTCTTCATCAACCAGCATTGCAAATAATAACAGGCTGCTGGTCTTAGTTGCAGTTTGCAAACCTGCCAGCTCATTTTCCTACATATCGTGACCCCTCTTCAGAAGTAATTGTTTAGATGCCAGGCTCTTGCTATGTTGTGGTATAAATGCATTCCTTTCTTATTTGTTAAGTGAAATTCAAAACAACATTTAAATTCTTCCACTAATCTTGCTGAACACTTTGTTAGGAAGTGCCCTAACCCTAACCCTATCTCAATGCGGGAAGCTAAGGAAAAGGGTTATAGAATTCCACAGAATCTGTGGCATAGATACAGGACAATATTGAAAGATCAATGGGCAGAATCTCCAGCTATCAGAGTCTAAAACATTTCCGTATATGTAAACAATAATAATCACAACACAGATCTTTGCAGGACACCAATTCCCACTGGAATTAGGAAGTATCTTCAAGTCCAACCCTCTGTTTCTGTTTTGTGGCCATCGTTCAGTCCATTCTATTACATAACACATAGTATGTCAAGGAAATCTTTCCTTGTGCATTCAGAACGTGAAACTTGTTAAGTGAATGCAGAAACATCCAAGAATTACAGCTACTTTGATATTTGCCCAATTTTCTGAAAAATATTTCTACAAAACCTAGTGCTCCTTAGAGTGGTCCAATGCTATGGTTTCCTTTCAATTTTACCTGAAATCTTTGTGGTAATTCGGGTGGTAACCGGCAACCCAAATCCTTTCACCGTGCTTGCCCTTATTGTGAACGAGTATGTGGTTCCTGGGTAAAGTCCGACAAACAAGTGGTGTGTCTCATTTCGTTGTTTGAACACCCTCCCTCTTTGGCTTGATAGTTCCACATTAGGGTCAAAGGAACCAGCAGCTTTGTAGGTTATCTAAAAGGAAATACAAGCAATTTTATCAACTACTATTTGCACAAATAAAATTTCTGTAGTAGTCCAGTTGCTATTTGGAGAGTTTTGAAGCGCCGATACCAAATATGCTATTTCCACCCAGCCTCAGTGTGTACAAAGAAACTCAACTGCTAGTGAATGGGCCCATTACAGTTGCCATTCACATCAGCTGAAGTGACATGCAGACACCGAAAGACAAGCCCTATAATTTATTTAATAGTGAATTATCTTTGTGTGAGCTTCTCTCTGAATTTATTCACCGACTGCAATTTCAAGTGAGCTGTCAAACTATTATAACTTCCATTTTCCTCTTATAACTTGCTTCTCTTCACATAGTAAAGGAATATGAACATGTTAATTTGTGAAAACATAGCATAATTTGGCATTCTTCTTGACGTACCTTCACTTTCTAATTTCCACTTACTGGAAAATAACACAGTTCAGACATTGATTCACTCAAGAGGCTTACCACATCACTACACAAAATTTCAACCATTATTTCATCAGATGTTAAAATGTGCTCATTTTTAGAAGCAAATATACAGTATTTCATCTGTAGATTGAAAGCAATGTAACAAGATTGCATTTTAGAAGGGATATGTTGTCAATAGAAAAGAGAATGTAGAGTGTATATATATCTGAAAATGAATGGGAAATGTAATGATATTTTACAGTAATGACACATTGAAAATTCTTGAAAGCTGTACAAAAATATAAAGATGAGATTAAATATAAAGATTCATACTTTCAGCATTAGAATGCTGGATATCCTAGTACTCTTACAAATAACAGGATAGGCACTTTGTCCTTGCCGTATAAATTTATTGCTTCGCTTCTTGCAGGTTTTCAAGACTCAAGAAGCTAAATATTTATTTTGCTCTGACAAGATATCACTGCATGATTTCTGATATGGTTCTCAGCATAAGAGAACATAATATTGAGCTGCAATGTCCTAGACAGTGCATTGAAAACTGCAACACAGCAAACAAGTGCTTTCATTTGTCTATCAATATTTATGAAATAAAAAACATGAAACATAAAAGTAAAATAATGAAAATATAAATTATAATGTGACAAATTTCTATATGTCTATAGTCTGGAAATGTTTTTTTTTCAAATAAACACTACTGGTATCAGTAAATGTCATACTCTGTCGATTCTTGAAGTAAAATGTCATGGTACATATAAATTATAGGATATTTTACAAGGAATATATGTATAAAATATTATCCTGTAAAGAACAGTATTACTTTCTGTGAAAACAAAGCCCAATTCAATAAATTATTCCTTTCTATTTCTCACATTGCTTGCATCCAAATATGTTTTCATTTTTCACAAAAATGGAATCATTCAATGTAGTCTCTGGACCAACAATGAAACAAATAGTGTCATTTTCCTAGTTTAGAATATGGATTCTGTGCATTGAGAGACAAAAGTCTGCACTGTATGCTCTCAATTGGCTCCAAATGTATTATGCAAAGTGAGTTTTGCTTTGCTATGTTTTCCACTGGGCCAGTTCCTAATGGGCAAACATGCAACTGAAAACATATTCCCCTTCCCTCCCTTGTCCGCCTTCCGCAGGGACCGTTCCCTCCGGGACACCCTGGTCCACACTTCCTTCACCCCCAACACCTCCCCGTAGCCCTACGGCACCTTCCCCTGTAACCGGCGAAGGTGCAACGCCTGCCCATTTACCTCCTCCCTCCCCAGAATCCAAGGGCCCAAACATACCTTCCAGGTGAAGGAACACTTCACCTGCACTTCCAAGAATCTATTCTACTGTATTCGCTGCTCACAATGTGGTCTCCTCTACACTGGGGAAATGAAACGTAGACTTGGCGACTGCTTCGCAGAACATCTACGTTCTGCTCACAAAAAAGACCCTGAACTACCTGTTTCCTGCCACTTCAATGCACCACCTTGCTCCAGTGTTCCAGTGAAGCCCAGCGCAACCTGGAGGAACAACACCTCATTTTCCGCTTGGGGACCCTACAGCCCTCTGGACTCAATATTGAGTTCAATAATTTTAGGGCCTAAACTCTCCCATGTCCCAGCCCCCCACCCCACACACCAGGCCTTGTTACCACATAGCCTGCCACTACACACCCCCTGTTGTTAGTCACTAACAGTCCCCCTTAACAACTATTCACCCTCCCAACCTGATCGTTAGCAACTCCTTTGTCTGTCCAGCTGTCTTTCTCTCTCTTTGGGCTCTATCCTATCGTTTACTCCCTACCCCACCCACCTCCCTATTTTCTGCAATAAACTGACATTTTCCCAGCCACCATCAGTTCTGAGGAAGGGTCACTGGACCCGAAACATTAACTCTGTTTTCTCCTCCACAGATGCTGCCAGACCTGCTGAGCTTTTCCAGCAACTTTGTTTTTGCAACTGAAAACTAATGTCCATTATTTTCCATTTCCCACTCAGTTGCCAATTACACTCAAAGGGAATTGAAACTGAAAGAACTGTGGATGCTAGAAATCAGAAACAAAACAGAAATTGCTGGAAAGGCTCAGCAAGGCAGGCAACATTTGTGGAAAGAAATCAGAGTTAACGTTAACGAAATCTGTTGCAATCCCATAGCTGAACAGTGTATGTGAACCCTTCCACCCTCAACCTGAAGATATTTGTAACACCTCACAGTGTTATGCAGAGGAGGTCACTGCAGCTTCTTATTCAGAGAACTAATTCTTTTTAATTCTCTCTTGGCAGAACCAGCAAGGAGAATGAGCAAGAGATAACAAGGTGTAGAGCCGGATGAACACAGCAGGCCAAGCAGCATCAGAGGAGCAGGAAGGCTGACATTTCCGGCCTACACCCTTCTTCAGAAAATCTTCATTCATTCTTCAGAATAAGCACACAATTTTGTTGAGAGTGTAATTGATTTAAAATGCTGCTAAGTCAAAGATCCTTATAATTGGGGACATGCTGGCAGATACTGTAACAGCATTTAAAAATAAATTAACAGAAGATCAACATTTTAATTCAATGAACAAGGCAGATTTCTGATTAATTCGAGGACAGTCCCAATAGAGCTGGTGAGTGCATTTGACATTGATCATTCCTAGGGAAGAGGTGGCTTGGTAGGAGTAAGGCTGGGAAGGAAAGCCACTGATTGCATGTGCATTACTTTGTGGGTCCTCTATGTCAACTTTATCATATATTGGAACTGAAAGAGACTCCAGACCCTCAATGTCAGCAGTTGTGTGAGCACAGACAACAAAACATATAGGTCAAGACCTGGAATTCAGGCAGGAGTTATACTGTCCCTACTCCGTCACAGTTCACTACTTCAACTGCTTTTGCGCCACCATCGAAGAGTGTGTTTGGGTGACAAAGTCTACCCACTGATGCTACGGTTCATGACATCACTGCACAACTCATGCACATGTGCACAACATACAGATGATGAAAACCACATTGTCACACAAAGTGAGACAACAAAGACTACTGCTGAAATAACAGACTGAATTATATCAGACTCTGGATTCTAGCAATCACCTCCACTAAAATGTTGAAGGGGAGGCTGCTGATGGAAACACCAACTGTCCTGTAGCCATTTGATCAATAATAAACTGGAAGCAGGACTTCCATGCATGTCTGATTGGCCAGCAGCTCTCCTAGCCTTTGAGACGGAGGCATGTGGGACTGGATTGATTTGGGCCAGTGATTGGGTGTCAAGCTGGCAGGTTCCAACACAAAGGCAAGTGGAATTGGGGAGTGGGTGGGTGGGGACAGTGGTCTGTGAGGATTGAGAGACCATTTTGACTACGGGGCACAATGCTGTGCCAACATGGATAGGAAAGTCACTTTGGAAACTCTTCCTGGCTAGCTGCTTCCTGGTGTTCTGCTACATGCTGAAAAAAACTTGTCACCTAGGGGACAGCCATTGTCATCAGTTATACAATGATGAATGGAGCAGCAGGAGCATGTGGCTGAAGGAAGAAAAGGAAGAGATAAGGTAAGCTAGAGAACTCTTTTCTAGATAGGTTGCTCCTGACAGATTCATCCAAGTGTGATGCCAGCCAAAGCAATTACAATTCCTCATTCTCCAATAATCCCCTAACTTACCTTCCGTCTATTATTGAACATCACAGCATAGCCCTGATGACACGGTTAAAATAAAAAGCAGCCACAATAACTAACCAATGGGTGACTGCATTGGCTAGGATATGGTACTTGAAGGTACATTCAACGACCACAACTCCTCGTGTGAGGTCATTGACCAGCTTGCAACATTGCGTTCCTGTTGTGGGGTCTTGACTCTTGGCATTTACCGCCACAGCAATATTACCCCATTCCCTTTTAAATGCATCTTGGAGGGCCTCTTGCAGATACAGGGCATTTCTACTCCTTCCTACTTGTTCCACCAAATACCTTGTGTAGAACATTCAAAAACCTTGGGACAAAACGTCTCCTACGTTATGCCATTCCTCACTTCTTCCTTGGTCAACTCATTGCGTAACTCAGTAGCACCTGCTTTAACTACAATGTGCTTCCCATCTGAATGCAGGAGGGTGGGCCAGAAGTTTTGATTTTACGCCCCCTGTTGATGTGTGCAGCTTATGAACAGTGTGGTTAGTTATTTCTGCTCACAGATATCAGAATAAAGAGAAGGCAGCGCGAAGTTGGTGTGCTACTTGCATGTCGATCAAGGCCACAAATTAATCAAGCATTGACCATTTTCTAGAGCTATCCTATTTATCCTCTAAAATGTACAATGTAATTTTTAACTGAACTGATTAAATAATTCCTGAAAACAACCCTAGAATTCTTTTCTTCTTAAGATAGAAAAAACTTTATAGATATCTCCTTATTAAGATTGTGGGCTCTGCAATGTAATATTTAGCATTAAAAACAATTCCTATGTTTCAGGGTTCAACACTGTTTTCATCAGCACTATTAGTTACCATGGGACTAAAGATTACAGTATCAACTAAATCAAAATTATTTTATTGATATCATTCATGCTGGGCTGTAACTGTGAACATCTGCATGAATCACAATCAAATGCAAAATTCTTTCAAGTATACCAATGGGACAGAAATATATGTTTAAGCAATTATCCATATTTAATTAGTTCTGTTATAGCAGGTATTGCTATGGCCTAGTTTTTACAACGATGAATGTCTTTGGTTAGCAAACATTCTTCAATCCTTCCAGTGCTCCGAGAATACCTCCCTACAATTACAAAGTGTCAAACACCCGAGAGGCAAGAAAAGATGGTTGGTATCTGAATGGTACTTTACCTCATAGAGGGTAATTATTCCATTAGTTTCATTGGGTGGTTTCCACTGCAGATATATCTTCTCCTCAAATGGACCTCCTTGAATTGATTCCAAGGGCACCAGGTCAGGCACTGTTGGGAAGAAATTTAATAATAAAGGGTAAGAGAATCAGCAGAGTTTACAAAAAAAAAGCTTCAGTCAACATGACAATGAATTCTAAGGATTTGAAATCATTTCCAGTTATAATTGTCTCTAAAATGTATTCATACTCATTTATGGCCAATCCCTTTGGATCTCTCCTAGGTGTCCATTCTTCAAGTTATTTTGCATAGCTTATTGAATACCTCAGTAAATGTCAATGTATGAATCTTAAATAGGCAATCAGCAATGTGATGAGAAAACACAAATAGCTGCTATAAGTAATAAAAAGTTGCAAAATGATCTGCTTTGCAGCTGTCAAACACAAGAGCACAAAGTGTCAAGGAATTAAAATCCATTTGAAGCATTCCATCTATCAACTCTCTGATTTAGCTTCTGTGAGCAGTTTCACTCATCAATAGAATCATGGATATGTTATGATGCAGAAAGAGGCCATTCAGTCCATTGTGTCTGCACTGACTCTCCAAATGAGTATTGTGAATTAGTGCTATTCTTCTGCCTACTATCCATAACTCTGCATACAGTTTCAATAGAAACGATCACCTAAGGCCCTTTTGAATGTCAGCTTCAAGGCAATGCATTCCAGACTGAAATCACTCGCTGTGTTAAAAGGTTTTTTTCTCACATCATATTTGCTTCTCCAAGCCTCTCGTTCTTGATCCTTTATGAATGTGAACAGTTTCTCCCTATCTATTTTGTACAGAAACGTCATATTTTGAAAACTAGCAAATCTCCTCTTATCCTCCTCCCTCTCCACCACCCCCAACAAGGAAAACAAGCCCAACTTCTGCAACTTATCTTTGTAGCTGAAGTATCTCACCCGTGGAACCATTCCAGTTATCTTCCTCTGCACTCTCTCCAATAAAAATTCACAACTTTCCTGAAGTGTGACACCCAGAACTGGACATAATACTCCAGCTGAGGTTTAACTAGAATCTTATAAAGTTCAGCATTAACTCCTTGTTCTTGTACTATATGCCTTCATTAATAAAGCCTATGACACTGTGTGCTTCATTTACCATGGTCTCCAACTATCCTGCAACCTTTAATGACGTATGCACTATACACCCAGGTCTTTCGGGTTCCATACATGCTTTAGAGTCATTTGTTTTATTTTATACTGTTTTCCATGCTCTTTGTACCAAAACTGAGGGCATAAAACCTTTTAACCAATATAACTGCATCTCTTAAAGCCTATCGTCTAAACACTGTTTCTTCAATTGGGAACTATATCTGGGCTTGTAGGGGTGGGGGACAGAATTTAACTGCCAACAGATTCTGGGGTAACAAACCATTGATTTCAGTTAGTTCCCTGTATCTAGCATCATGATAACATGAAGTGACAGCAAATCTAACTGGGCATCATTATCATGCTGCTGGTCCATTTCCTTACTAGGCACATGGACAAATGGAAAATCTAACATAATCTCCCGTTGCTTTTTATCTTGGTATTCAGTTGGGTAAGAAAGCCATGGCAACATCCCTGTTCAGTCCAGCTGAAATTAATATGATGTTCTGATGCTAATAACATTGGTAAATTTGGCCCCTGAGCATCCTGAAATATAAGCACTAGTAAAATCTCGTTAGCTTTCCCCCATTTAAATAACTCATTAAATTTTAACCAGCCATTTTCCATGTTTTCATTGTGTACGTTTAGAATCCCCAATGTGTTTTCACTGCTTTGTTTACCACGTATTTCATTACTTTCTGTCCATAAGCAGCAGCTAAACCATAATATACTTCTATGTGATTTCATTGTATCTCCAACGTCAGAATAGATATGTAAAGTTTGCTAACACGTTCAGTTAAGTTTTAAAATATGCATTTGTTGGGAGGATCCTTCAGAGTGTGATATTTTCATGTAATTTATTCAAATATTTGATAATGAATTTGACATTACACAAACTATTATTAAATTATTCATGGCATTTATGCCACACAAGAGAAAAAGCGTAATTAAAAGGGTGGTGGCTATAAACCAAAGATAGCTTGCAAATAAGAAATGACCCACTTTAGGGCAAGCAGTCAGCAAGACTTACTGACACTGGCAAGATTATTGACAAAGAAAGAGCATTAATTTGTTTAGTAGTATGGCAAGACACAAACATAGGTTATTGTAAATCTGCAAATAATCAAACAGGCACAAGCCTAGGTTTTAATTTACTATATCAATCATTCTCAGCCACATTTTCTTTCTCATTATGATTGACAATTGAGATTATGCATCTAGTGCTGGAGAGCTGGGCAGGACAGTGGTGCTGGGAATATGTTCATTCACTTCTACCTCCAAGCAGAAAAGAAGTAGTTTATTGCTGACTGGTTTCCCTTTCATCAGTGGAAATGCAAAATGAGAAGGATATAAAAGGGGTGGTCAATTCATTACTGGCTGCTTGTGGTCGACTATGTTGAATTTTGAACGTGGCTATAACTGTTATGTTCTTATTCTCATTCCCAGTAGAAGGTGGGGTGGGGGGTGGGGCTAATGCATTTGTCTGTGATACTGTGTCCATGGTCCATAGGAACACGCAGTAGGACCGTTAGAAATTTAATGACGTTCTGTGGTCCACAAAGCTAAGTGCTACCACCTTCTCTCTGCTACCTCACACTCACTCTAATTCCACCTCCCAGAAAAGTTCATGGTCTACCACTCAATATTGCGTACAGTATCTTTCCTCAATGGCTCTCACCTGCCCCATTTCCCCAAATTACTAATCCTTATTGCCCTCTGAACTTCCCATTCACTCACTTGAGACATTTCACCACATTTCCTGACTGAGGATGGACCATCATTCATGTTGACAAAACTAAGGTGTATTCCACTTAGAATTGCAGACAAGGCCATTTGATTGAAACACATGGAGCATGTTCACCACATAAGCTGGTGTCATATGATGTAGGTGTGACATTGATGTACTACAGTGTTATTCACTGATCATTGTTTACAAATACGGCAAGTTGTCTGGTTTTCTTTCTGCACTGAAAGGTGAGGCAGTGATGCTGTGAGCAATTCAGTGAGTGAGTGAGCACCAGAACATGTAGAATGCTAACACAAGAACCCTGAAATGCATTCTGTTCCAAACCACGAGCTGGGTGCCTGTCCATGTGCACAAAGAGGCTTGGCAGCAGAATTGCAATGGAAGGTATTAGTGACTTCCAAAATTCAATAGTAAAGTGTAGAACTGTATCAGAAGTCAATAAGATGGGCCATGATTATCTGTGATACTGGTGCTTTGCTGATGCTAACTTCCATGGATGGTTGCTGCCCATGGAACGTGCTCTAAGATGTTTGGGATTGCGTTGATGGATGCCCAGAAAAGATGCTGGTGAGTTGCAATGGTCTGGTAACTGCTCTTTCAAGTTGAGAATTGGAGTTTTCTGCCAGTATCTGGGAGAATAGCAACCTGCATATAATTTATAGGAGGTGGTGACATCGTGGTAATGTCACCAGTTGAATAATCCAGAACCCTAGGCTAATGTTCTGGGGACATGAGTTCAAATCCCCTTGCGGCAAGTGATGATATCTGAATTCGGTAGAAATGTGCAATAGTGCAGGCAATGTCGATTGTTCTAAAAATCTCTTTCATTTATATCTTTAGGGAAGGAAATCTGCTATCCTCCCTCAGTCTGACCTACATATGACTCAAACCCACAATATGATTGATGTTTAACTGCTCTCTAGGAAATTAGGATTGGGTAATAAATGAGATGCCCACATCCCATGAGTGAACAAAACTGCTTCAGATGAAATTAGGTAATAATAAGATATTTAAGCATGAAAACAGTGTCCTCGCAACTGACTAGTGAGATTCTCACATAGTTGTTGAAATCTTAAGGGACAATCAAACTTCTTTTCTTGACAACAAGAATCTCTTTTTTTATTCTTGCTGCATTCTCTCAACTTTCTCGCCATTGCCCATATCGTTCAGATGTTGTAAAAATTCCATTCCAAATCGTGGCAATACAGCTTCATTCTGCTCTTCGTTAGCTGTCATCATGAATGCATGTGTATGATTCATTCTACATATATGGGTTGTAGCCTATCTACATGTAGATAGATCTGTGTAATTTTCCCTTCTGTGCACTCATCACCCAACCCTATGTGCATAACGTACATCTTTGGAAAAAAAGTAAAAAATGGTACAAGAGCATGACCAAAGAACATGCAGACCAAATCCCAACTTGAATCAGTACAAAGTATACAAGTTCAAAAATTTAGAACAGATAAATTGGTTCATGGGAAGATATATGTTGCTGTGTCCAGCCAACGTCATGGTAATGAGCAATGGTCAAGTCCTGTGAAGACCTGCAGACCAAATTACATACCATTAACCACTTGTCACACATGATGAGGACTCCAATACTGAAGGTGTCATGCCAAAAAATAACTTACTTTTGACAAATGATACATATCCATCCATGACAACAGCTACCATTATGCAGAGTGAAGCTACACTGCTGGATCATGATAATTGTCTGGTCATGTGTTACACACAGTATTACCTGAATGTATAGATACAATGACATATATGTATCCTTATACAAGTTTTCAAGGATTCCCATTCTTTAAAGAGAAAAGGGAGACATAGATTGTAGTGAGTGGAACAAGGGCCAGGTGGATCTCATTGACTACAAGATCCTTGATTAAGGTTGTTAACCTGGGCCAATCAGGGAGTCCTAGCTGACAGACTCTGAGCTGGTTGGTCAGAGCCCATGTACTGTGCACGTGGAAACAAAGGGTGACTTGGTGACATGATACAGGCCTCTGTGCAGTTATTTCATATATTATGGTTAGATTCCAGACTGGACAGACCTATATATTTAAGTTAGTTATCACTTTGTCTTCTCTCTCTCTACATAGTGGAGTCAACATAGTCAGTTGGTCATATATGTCGAATGTATAGTCATGTCATTAAGCACGAAACCGAGACTGTGTAAGTCTGTGGTATTACAGTCCTATAAATAGCCAGTGGTATTAATACATTTCAAGATATCTTACTCAAGAAGAACCTGATTATTTATGGTACATGTTGTAAGGACTAAAATATACAGCAGGCATAAAATGGCCTCAGCGTCAACTTCAATGTTGTGAGTTTAGCAAGATCATAATATTAAATTACACACTTACTGGATGAGAGAGAATTTTTGAATATTTTATTAATTCACAGATGTGAATTGACCCAGTATTTATTGCTTGTCCCTAGTTGCCCTTTGGAAGCTAGTAGTAAGCTGCTTTCTTGAAATGCAGCAGCCCATTTGGTGCAGGTACATGTATAATGTAGTTAGGGAGGACATGCCAGTATTTTGACCCAGTGACACTGGACGAATGGCAATATATTTTCAAGCCTGGATAGTGAGTGGCTTAGTGGGGAATTTGCAGGTGTTGGTGTTCCCATGTATCTGCTGCCATTGTCCTTCTATATGGTGGTGGTTATGGGTTTGGAAGGGGCTGGTTAAGGAATCTTCATGAATTTCTGCAGTGCAGGATGTTAATAGTCAAGATTCAGTGTTTGTGATGCCTTTGAATGCCAAGGAAAATGGTTAGAGTCTCTTTCTTGTTGGATATGGTGAGAATCTCTCTTGTTGGAAATGGTGAGAATCGCTCTTGTTGGATATGGTAATTGCTTGGCACTTGTGTGACGCAAATGCTACGTGTCACTTGTCTGTCTAAGCCTGATATGTTCAGGTCTTGCTGCAATTGGGCATGGATTGTTTCAGTATATGAGGAAGCAAAAAGGTGCTGAACATTGTGCAGTCATCAATGAACATCCCTTCCTCTGACCTTAGGACGTAGGGATGGTTGTTGAAGAAGATAGTTGGGCCAGAGGTATTACCATAAGGAACTCCTGCAGAGACGTCCTGGAGCTAAGAATATAGACCTCCTACCATTGCAGCCATTTTGCTTTGTGCCAGAAAGGCTCCAACCAGCAGAGATTTCTTTCCCACTGAATTCAGTTTTGTTAAAGCACTTTGATGCCACACTTAGTTAAATATTGCCTTGATGTCAAGGGCAGTCACTTTTACCTCAGCTTAAACAAAATGTTGGTGACCTTTGTGCCATACGTATGGTGTGTTTTTGTGAAGAATATCCCAAAGAGGAGATACCTTGGTTACAGAAACTGATAAAAAGTCGAAGAAACTGAAACACCTTTGTACGTCATATTTATCTTGCAGTTTAGGCATCATTAGTACATCTTATATTTTGCTGAGAACAGGTCTAATGCTGACCATTGAACAGACTGAACAAAAGAAGTTGATTTGGGTCATGTAGATTTGACATTTGTTACTGCTGAAATAAGTCTACGTTTCATTATCACTGCGATGAACTAATGAAGGTTTGTGTCATGCTCATGTTTAGTTCTTCCCAAAACTGCAATGTATTCTGCAATACAGTGTCAACTTGGTAGATTCTCGAGTTCTGTCGGATTCATATTCTAGCATTGGAAAGCTATTCGGGGAGACCATTGCAGCCTACTCCCAGCAATGAGATATACAAAATCTGTTCTGTCTCTGAGCTATGCTTCAACAACTCGAACAACAAAGAACTTAATCAGTAGCAGAACTCACCTGGAATATAAATACTGGAGATTTTTGTTTACAACAGGTTCTGCCTTAGAGCTCTGAGCCACAACTGCCATTCACTTGATATGAATGCTGGTACATTGGTATACCAGCTTCCCCAGGAAGTTGAGTCTCAACTGTACTGGAGGAGTAGGAACTCTCGGCTTAGTGAAACACACTGGCTCACCCTTTCATTATCCCTGGCTCATGTAACAGCAAAATGGAAGTCCTGTCTTGTGAAATCAATGCAGAAACTCCCAGTAAGAGCAGCATCTCCATGATTCTGCTCATATCCACCAGAATTATCATTATGGCTGGAGATTAGTGGAGCCACTAGTTTTCTGCCTCCCCTGTCCCTTGTAAAGGAGATTCAGGGCCAGTGTCATCAACATCAGATGCCAAAATGTGCCAAAATGTATCACTAACTCTTGAAAGACTGGAAGCTGGACAAAAGTTTCAAGATGGCCTGGGGGAGTCAGCCAGTCTGTCTATTAGTTTGTTAATAATGTCACACTGTATAAAACTAAATGAAAATTAAGATTGAAAACATCAAAATATTACTCATGTTTTCCTGGTCAGCTCTGACCCATCAGTTCTTGCTTAGCTCACCTTCTATTTCATTGCTTCAATTTTACTTACGGCTCAATAACATACACATTTAATGTTTCCTGTAGCTTTTATTTTTGCTTTCTATTTTTAAACATCAAATATACCTATTCATCTCTGCTTCTTCTATACCTCTGTTTCTTTTGAAAACCAGCTGCACAGTTAATTATTTTGCTAATTGAGGCTCAAGATAATGTTATGTGACTTAGTGTAATCAGGGAAGCAATCAACTGGCATTTATGATGTTTTTTTTTACCTAATGTCCATTCAATGCCAATACACCAATTATAACACCAGGCAAAGCAGGCATGACAAAAATTAGATATCTTGTAGTGTCGAAAGGAGTAATAGATATACTGTCAATCTTTGATGAAATACCAATGACATGGCAAACACATCTACTCTACACCTTTTTTTTTCTGTGGTTGTACACTTCCACATTTTTTCTTAATGGGTATAGGTCTGATATGCTATGGAATACTTCTCTGCAATCCTGAAAATAACTAATATTTTACTTTTCAATTATTCACCAAGTAACATTCATCTCCAGTTGCATCACATACATTATTTTCTTCTATAATTTACCAGTTATTTCAGTTTTGATTTTTGTATTGTATCAATGGTCGGCAAATAAAATAGGAACATTTTCAATAGAAGAGTGTATTTTATAATTTATCAGTTTAGTTACTTCCATATGTTGAAATTACTTTCAATTTAGCAGCTTTAGAAAAAATAGATTAGCATTTAAAATAACTAACCCCTTTACTTTATTTACGTGCAATTTTCCCTTTCAAAACTATTTGTGGGTGGACGTGTTTTGTATTATGAGGGTTATCCTCAAAATTACAGATTTTATCTTAAGATTTATGCTTGGATTGCATCTCATACATAACAAGCATGTATAACAAGGACACTTCCTATTCTGAAAATTAGAACAAAGGCTCCGTGCAGAAAATATTTGTTCAGCACCTACGATCCTCTTGTCTCCACCCAAGAACCTGATCATACTGGTTGAAATTGCCTCAGCTTCTAACAGCCAAATGATTAGTAATAAGAACAATTGCTCATGGAATTACTAATATGTGAGCATTTTCTTTGGAATGAAATCCACCACTAACATGATTTATTTGAAAATGTACATGCATGTTAGTCAGAAGGACCAGGGCAGCAGATACATGGGGACACCATCACCTGCAAACTCCACTTCAAGCTGCACACCATCCTGACTTGGAACTCTATTCCTGTTCTTTCACTGAATTCTTGGAACTCTGTTCTGAACAGCACTGTGGGTGTATCCACGCACAAAGGACTTCAGCGTTTCGAGAAATGAAATGTACATGTATACATAATTTTTAAAAAAAAGAAAAAAAACTATTGTCAGAATGTGTTCACCTAAACAGCAATATCATGGCACTTTTACTGGTTTAAAATTATTTAAATAAGATTAGTCCTATTTGAAACAATGATTTATACTCTCTGCTGAAACATAGCATGTAAATTAGGTTGATTAGCAGAATAGGAAACATTGCTTCAATTGTATGAATATTTCTGTTTAAAATTAAAGTTATCTATCTTAGGATATTAATGTCACTTTCCCCTTTAAAACTGTATTTTCAGTAGATTGGTTATGCACTCAGGTTGTTGCAGACCAACATTTATACTGTTACTAGACCATAGCTGGCAATTGTTAAAAATCATTTTCAACAGAAAACTAGTTATTTGTCAGTAAACTTTTCATAGAATTGAAATTTCAGGGAATGTAAAGATGCAAAATAATTATGTGTATGAGTAAAATCAGATTCAACTGTAACACAAGGCACAAAAATATAAACATATGAACATGGTTAAGCCACGTAATGTTCCATCAGATCCCAGTTGATCTAGGACCTAACTCCATATGCTCAATTTTCCCTATATCCTTTAACACCTCTGGTCTACAAAAATCTGAATTTTAAAATTTACATGTGACCGAGCAATGATTGCCATTTGTGGAAGAGAATGCCAAGCTTTTAATGCCCATTCTGTATAGAAATATTTACCAATGTCATTCCTTTAAGTAATGGCTGTTTTTTTAAGGGAAAAAAGAATATGCCTCTTTGTTCTCGACTCCCAAACCAGCACCATTTTTCTCTATCTAACCGATCTTTCCCTCTTATCATCTTGAAAATATCTTGGTAAAATCATCCCTTATATCTTTCTGAATTTCAGATTATACGCACTCTAACTCCTGTGTAGTTTCTCATTATAAATTAACCCCTAGGATCCAGGTATCATTCGAGTAAACGTCACCTCATTTCTACAAAAGCCATTGTATCTTTCCAAAGGTATCGTGCCTGAAATTGCTCACAGTCACTTTCAGGAGGCATGATTATCATGTCAAAACCATTCAAACTCTCTTTGATCAGCTGTGAATTTACAAGACGCTCAGTCATTCTAATTTAAATATACATATCAGTAATTTGCATGCAGCAGACGTTAAGCTTGTTAATAGCATTAGTTGTGTTTAGTTCTATGCAGGTGATAGGTATTAAGTGGAAATTCACTTGTGTTCCTAGTTGGAACAGAGCTATAAATTGAGAGATTGGGTTAAGAGATGCATGTTTATAAAGTACAATAGCAAAATCTTCTTTGTGTGAGTACGTTTAAACTATAAGTGAATAGATTGTCTTATGTGGGTTCGCTCATGAATGTAATATAAAGGATATCACTACAAACAAAAGCCTATGATACAACGTAAGGAATAGTTCCAATTCTACCCTTTGTCACCAGGCTTTCTGAGCTGAATGGCCTATAATTTGCTGATTTCCATCTCTTAAGTGAGAGAATTCTTAAAGTTAGGACATTGGCAATGTTCTCCCCAACTTTCTTTGAAAAACCAAGATGAAAACAATCTGGTCCTTGAAATTTGTCACTCTTAGTGCTATTATTTTCATCTTTAGTATTATTTTGCTTACATCCACCCTCGGGTGACTGTCTGTGTGGGATTTGCACATTCTCCCCATGTTTGCATGTGTTTCCTCCGGGTGCTCCGGTTTCCTCCCACAGTCCAAAGATGTGCAGGTTAGGTGGATTGGCTATGCTAAGTTGCCCGTAGTGTTCAGGGGTGTGTAGATTAGGTGGGTTATAGGGGGATGGGTCTGGGTGGGATGCTCTGAGGTTCGGTGTGGACTTGTTGGGCTGAAGGGCCTGTTTCCACACTGTAGGGATTCTATGATTAGTCTTAGTGAGGCCCTGATCTTGACTCAATGTTAGTTTCTGCAGGCTGCTTTGCAGGCTGATGCCTCTGTTTGCTGCAAATGCTGAAACAAAATAATTATTCAATAAGTTTGCCATTTCCTTATTTTCATTGATAATATCACCCGTATCAGTTTTAAAGGGGCTAAAATTGCACTTGCCTAACTATTTTCCCTAATTGGAAAATTAATTGTTTTGATTTGAATATCTTTTAAGACACTATGTTTTGACTTTCCGTTTGAAGCTCTTGCTCTTTCTGGGAGCATAAATGCTTATATTCAGTGCCTCATCATTATTTTCTTATTTGTGGACTAGTTACTAATTTGTCCTGAACCTTTTCAAATCATGTATTTGATTTCATTTGCTGCTCCACAGTCTTGCTAGTGCAAAAAAAAACCATAAGCTGAACTTTACAATCAGAAATTGACACTCTACCTTGAGCCACCAGCCACACCCACTTCACCCTCACCAGCAGCATTTACCCCTTCCAGTCCCTTCAGAATCTTACATTTTTTAATGAGTTCACTTTTCATTCTTCTAAATGGCAGAGAATATGGCCACAATTGGGATTTCCTGTTTGCTGCTGCCTCATAACCCTCTGGCTGAAACCCACAATTGGACTCAGAGCCACCCCTTGCATGTTGAATTGGTGCCTTCTTACTGGAGAATCAGTAATTGGTCATTCAGTGCTTGATTCAATGAGCTGAGATGATGGGACCAATAGTGAGTAGAGAGCTGAATTCTGTTCCACCTCCCTCATCCTTCCAAAAATCTTAATCCAGACCAAGTAGTAAACTGAATCAACCAGGGTATTTAATACTTTAAAAATTTCTGCTGAATTTGATCAGGTTCAAGTACAACATGACACATATTTTGGGAGACTAATATCTTATCTCCACTGCACATGGGGTTACATTATATCCACAAAATAATTCTTATTATCAAGCATAAAAACTGTCAAACACAAAAACCTGGAAAACTCACAGGTTCAAATTGCGGTAATTGCAAAATAGTTGGAAATCGCTGCACCAGAAGTGCATCATGATTTTCCATCATGGAGTATATTCAAGGTTTAGATGGACAGCTTTTTGGTCTCTCAGCAAATGAAGGAAAATAGGACAGGACGGAGAGTGGAATACAGACAGAAGATCAGCCACAATTGTAATGAATGTTGGAAGAAGTTCGAGGGAACACATGGTATACACCTGCTCTTATTCCTTCTGATAAGAAATGAACAAGCATACAGCAGAGGATTGAAAGCTGATCATAAGTACACAAATTCAAAGCACAAAGTGCAAGATAAAAGCACAGCTTATGTGCTGAATATTGCAGTTGGTATTGGGAACAGTCATTCTCAATCACACTCAATAAATCTTTCATTTCAATGTATGCATTACTCATTTGCTCTGTACTTCCAATTCTGCATGACCCACTCTATTAATTTACAGCATTTCAACATCCAGTGTTGTGCGTGCAGCCTTCAAAAACTTCTAAATGTAAATTTTAGCACTTCCCTTACTGCTGCAAAGATACTATTTTTTTCTGCTATAAACTTCAGAATTATAATTCTGATCTGTGTCAGTCAATATTCTGTGACTTTAACTCACCTCAGTAATCTGTCATTATTTGTCATCTTTATGAATATTAAACTGTGACCTTTTCCATTCCTCAAACAAAAATTTCTGCTCTTTATAAATCAGACCTGACTTTTGGTCTTTGTAAAAGCCTAAAGGATTTCACTTACACTGCTAACTTCCTGAACCTTTATCCATCAAAATGTCAAGAACAGAAATGCGGCTGTGGGTTTTTTTTAATATGTTTTTTCACATTCACTGAAACCTTTTAAATTGACATTGGTCTAATGAATTTTGGAAAATGTTAGAAAGGGTCTTTAAAAGTTACTTTGATTCAGTTTTATAAAATAATTGACCCAGGCCTTTGAAACTGATTATCTGTTATTAATTGAACATGGGGAACGGTATAAAGCCATCTCAAAGTAAACAGGACAAGATGTATTTTGTTTTATTCAGCAGCTCTCTCTTTCAAAATGCTACATTCAGTTTTTTTTTCATTTTTATGTCAGTACCTTAATGCAACAGCTATTAAGTCAAATAGTAGTATATAAAATATTTGGTGATCTCTGGCAGAATTGGTCATAGCAGTCTAGGATCTGCAGATCATAGCTATTTAAATGTCCTGTCTTGCTAAGAGCACTATGTTGGTATTCACTTGTAGAATTTTTCACACAATATATATTTGGAGGTTAGAGGGCATTTACTAAGAAAGTTCCTGTAGATTGGCTACAGGATATAAATCACTGGCTTGTATTCTCCAGAAGGAATTGCTAAGGTCACAAAATTCTGCAGAACTGACTGGTCTTCTTTGTCTTTTTGACTGTCTGAAGGATGACAAATATTTAATAATGCTTGACATCACATATATTACACATATAACACATAACAGGTATGTATAAAAGCAAAAAAAAACTCCAATGCAGAATGCAGAAACATTTATGAAATCATAGTATGATCAGACAGATTGCTCGTGGTCACACAAAAGGCAAATCATGTTTAACTAATTTATTAGTGTTTGTTGAAGGCTTAGCGATATGAATAGATAGAGACATGCTAGCATTTGTTGTCTACTTAAGAGTTCCAAAAAGCATTCAAAAAGGTGCCAAATATGCAATTAACTAATTAATTACTTAATTAAATTATTTGGTTAATTGGTTCTGGGTAACTTTATCAATACAATATGGTGAAAATAATGCATTTTGAATTTCATACATTCAAATAACTTTAAATATTAAGCTTTGTTCCTACCATGACAAATAATGCAAGCTATAAATAGTTGCACATTCAGTTCCATTTCATTGTGACAGACATCATACACATGCTTCTTCCCAACAATGCCACTGTGTGCACCATGACCACTATCCACCTTCACTCTTCGTCCATGAACTCAGCAGCAACGGGACAAGAGCCTCACCACATCATCATGCTGGCTCTTGGTCAATGCACACACCACCTCAACCCTTCAACAGCTCAAGGACACCTATAAGGGGAGGCAATGGCCTAGTGGCATTATCACTGGACTGTTAATCTAGAAACCCAGGTAATGGTGGGTCAGCTGGGTTCGAATTCCGTCATGGCAGATTAAGGGTTGAATGATGACCACAAACCTATTGCTGATTATCAGAAAAATCCATGTGGTTCACTAATGTCCTTTAGGGAAGAAGACTGCCAACTTTACCTGGTCTGGCCTAGATGTGACTCCAGACCCACAATAATGTGGTTGACTCTCAACTGTCATCCGGGACGAGCAATAAATGCTGACATAGCCAGCAATATCCTCATCTTGTGAATGTAAAAAAAAAACATGCGTCTGCCAGGTGGCTTTGTACACAGAGACACACACATCACATGCATATACATAAAATGCATCTTATGCCCCTGAGCCTGCTTTCTTAGCACCCACTCACTTTGCATTTACTCTGAGGCTGCCAGCCTCTGTCTACTTCCACATTGCACTCTTCATGCATATTCACAGACTTCAGCATGAATTTACCAGCCTCTGAGTGGCTTGCACTTCTTTCTTAGCACGCAGGGTCTACTGTGTTCAGTTACAGGCTGCTTGCCTCTGTGGCTCACACCACTTTGTAACACACAGGGAGAAGCAGCCAGCTGGTCATGGTGGGGGGCACTGAAGAGTCGACGAGTGGATGCATCACAGTACGGCACAGTGTCATGCCAACGTCAGACCTGCAGCTCGTGCCAGTAGTTTTTGTGCTGAACATGCTGAATGTGCATTACTTCCAAAATGGCTATGTCTGAAAGTTAAAGGGGAAGTAATCCTTAATAGGGTGTCAGTCAACGGACCTGTTCTATTCCAATTCAGGGGTTTGGCAATGGTTAGTCAGGCACATATGATCCTACCAGTGTTCAGGGATCCCTGTCCTTGCACTCCATGGATTGGGTCCTGCTGGTCTAAGGATTGCAGGTAGGTCAGTCGGGGTAATACAATGTCATTTGGCTGGCCCAATTCATGCAATGCAACTAAAGGGAGGAAATGTATATGAAGGCAGAGCAGTTAGATGTGATGGACAAGCAGGATAGGTGGTGAGATGTCCCCAGTGAATAAGGACGGAGTGTTGAGGACAGGAAAGGTTAGTCATTTGAAAGGATAAAGTGGGTGAGAGCCAGTTAGCAGACAAGATATGTGCAATAGTGAGATGTGTAGTCCATGAGCTCTGATGAGAGATGTGTGCGGTGGCAGAGTTAGAGTGAGTTATGGCTCTGTGAGTGTGAGGTAGCAGAGAGAAGTGGTGACACTTATCCTTATGGAGTGCTGGGTGCCCCACATCACTTGAACACAGTACTGACTTAAAATACAATTTGGGTCCAGGATGACTTGGACTGGTAGCATGGCCTCCTGTGCAAGCCACAAAAAGAGCTGCCTTCCTTTCCAGAACACTGTCCAGGTCAATACTCCAGGTCCCTGTTTACAAACTGGAGAGTGAGTTTTTCTTTCCTGTGGGCCAGATATTCGGTAATAAGGGTCAAGCACCACAGTATGAGGGCCAGGTCCTGCCTCACAACAACTGAAGTGGTGGCAACTTGACTTTAAATATGGCACTGGTGGCATGAAGGTCCCAGGAGTGGCAAACACTTTGCCTCTTTGGCGATCTGATTCCCTGAGAAAGGCACCCAAGATCCCAGTTGTATAATTAATGAGGTGAAAACAGAAATTTGCATGAGAAAAGTTTCACAGAGCCACAGTTAGGCAGGCACTAGGAAACTCAGTTGACAAAATGAACTTTAGCTGCAAACAAGAAAGTTCCACCCCTTGTTACACAGACTATGAAGAGAATACCAGTGCTGGGTCTCTCTTCTTCAAGATCATAAACTGTTCTGCCCGTGTATCCATATGACATCATCATGGTGGGCAGTGTTTATCACACTCCTCAAAATTAACCCTTTTGGGCCCTTACAGATCCATATACAGTACAGCATAGTTTAGAAGTGTATTCTTTGTTTCCCTGACAACTATTACTTT
The DNA here is from genome assembly GCF_021869965.1 of Rhincodon typus. Lineage (NCBI taxonomy): Eukaryota > Metazoa > Chordata > Chondrichthyes > Orectolobiformes > Rhincodontidae > Rhincodon > Rhincodon typus. The sequence continues at coordinate 22,210,351 of NC_063350.1, read as the reverse complement.
AATGTGAGACGTAATAGCTGACTACCATTTGAGAACCTGCTTTTGTAATTCTTATGTTCTTCGGTTGTCTTTGAAAATAAAATTCCTTATTTTTAATATTGTTTAAAGAATGCAGTATATTTCTGTCCAATTTTGTCTCCTTTCGTGAAGCTATCAAATTTCTCCATGTTTTCCTCCACTGCTCCTAATGTGCTCTGGTAGGGCACCTAAATGACAGTGCCAGAAGCAATTTAATTGTGTAGGGCATTACAGCTGAATATAATGCATTCCTCAACGAGAATCTGCTCGCATCCTTTCTGTAGCTCAGCACCCATAGCAAGCTGCCGCAAGAACCCAAGCTGGTTTTTCTGTCTTATCCCAGGTGTGTGAGGCTGTCTATGGTGCTGTACTCCCTGCTTGGTTGAAATCACTTAACTCAGACAGGCTGCGATAGATTCCTTTGACTTTCTTGGTCCATAAAGCTCAGAGTCATTTGGACAGCAAGACTGATGTCATTTGTGTCTTCTGAACTGCCTTTAGCTGCAAGTTTTATAACTGGCAAATGAGTACTTGATGGTTTATTAAATGCACAGAGCATCCAGAAATGCTTTTGAAACAAAATAAATTGAAACAAATATGTTTGTGTAATTGTTGTGAATTAAAGAAGATTGGTTTCAATGTTGAATTGTTAGGAAGAGCAAACATATAAATAGGATAATCAGCATTAAATACGACACAAATCTGATCCTTTGTAAACATGTTCAAACTATTATAAAGTGGCACCAAGTCATTTATCATTTTTATTAAATACAATTAAATCTTCCCTGCAATTACACTTTCAGTACAAAACCTGTGAACTCATCATGTTTATGACTGTATTTAAAACTCATTTGCACTGGTCATTAACAACCTCAGTGCCCTTGCAACTCCCCTTGAAGCTAAGACAGCTCTGTTTTATTGTGCTTATATTTCTTATTCAATGCTTTATCTTATTTGAATTTTGTATGCCTGGAGGTTTGGGATTTAAAAAAAAGCTGTTTTTGTGCTGTTGCCTTGGTAGTGGCCAAGTCCTAAATGAGAAGCACAAGATTTAATAGTATTGGTGTCCTGTGATATGTTATGGGGCTCTGGCACCAACACTGAGTAAAGTAGGATCAGGACCATTGGAACACTTTACACCTGAACTGTACTGGGACTGGTGTCCTTGCAAATTTCATAGGGAAGTAGAGGAGGTTTTAAACTAAGTAGTGGGACAAGGGCCCAAACTTTGGAGGCTGTGGTGAATAAAAGATTGGGGAAAATACAGAAGAGGATGGAATTAATATGGGAAATGATAAACAGAGAATAACAGGCTGGGATAGATAAAGCAGATCTAAGAGCAATCAGCACATATGATAAGTGATTCCAAAAATAATAAACGGATCAAAAATTAAGGCACTGTATTTGAACGTATGCAGCATTTGAAACAAAACAGATGAACCAATAATAGAAATTGAGGTAAACAAATACCATCTAGTGGCCATAACTGAGACAAGGCTGCAGGATGACCCAGACTGGGACCTGAATATTGAAGGGCATGTGGCACTTAGGAAAGACAGAAAGCTAGAAAAGGGTGGGCGAGTGGCTTTGTAAATTAAAGATGAAATTAGAAGAAGAGTAAGAGATGACTTATACTCAGGGAACCAGGAAAGGAATGATAAAGGCAAGAGATCACTTTTGGGAGTTGTGTGCAGGCTCTTTAACAGTACCCAATGATAGGATAGGCTATCAAAGTAGAAATAATGGAGATTGTCAAGAGAATACAGCAGTTACCACAGGAGATTTTAAACCACATGCAGACTGGAAAAATCAGACAGGCAAAAGTAGTCAAGCGAAGGAATTCATTGAATGCTTTTGGGACAAATTCTTGGACCTGTGTTGTGGCTATACCAAAACCAGTTTTGACCAATGAGATCGATTAATTACTGACCTCATAGTCAAAGCACTGACTGTAATATGATTCATACAGTGTAAGAGAAAGAAGTGTGGGTCCAAGACTTCTATTTTGAATTTAAATATGGGCAATGATAAGTGCATGAAAGCAGAGCTATCAAAAGTCAACTGGCAATTTAGGTTAAGGTGTGGAGATGCCAGTGTTGGACTGGGATGGACAAGTTCAGAAGTCATACAGCACCAGGTTATAGTCCAACAGATTTATTTGAAATCACAAGCTTTTGGAATGCTGCCCCTATGTCGGATGAAGTGACAAAGTGAAATTTAGGTTAAGGGATAGGTCACTAGAGATGCAGTGACAAACATTTCAAGAGATATTCCAGAAAGCACAGAATAGATAAATTCCAACAAATAAGAAAATATCTAAGGAATGGACCCGCCATCTGTGGTAAACTCAAAGTCAAAGACGATATAAGACTCAAAGAAAAGACATATAAAGATAACTGGCAGTTCAACAGACTGGACAGAATATCACAAACAGCAAAAAATTATTAAAAGATAAAGAGGGGAAATATTATAGCACAAAACATAGTTAGCCAAAAACAGACAAACAGGTAAAATAGTACAATGAGGAATGGACAGGTTGAGAGGAGACATGGTTTTTTTTCAGATTTCAGGCATCAAAGGTAGAGGCAGGGGAGTGGTTGAGCAAAGCAGTTGCTACAGAATGTTGGGGTGAATGGAGGACCAAGGGGTCAGCCATTGGAAACTTCAGAATGCATTTTGAAGTGAATTGTGGGATTTTCTTTTCCAGGGATGGACACAGCAGGAGGTAGAGTTGGGGTGTGAAAGGCAGCTGTGGGCAGTGAGTAAAGCATAATAGCACGACATGCTGACTGAGTAGGTCTGCCTAAGTCTACATACTTTCAGTACTGATAACCTTCGCAACATGGTATCTGGCACCAACCACACAGGAAATGCACACACTGCGCAAACATCATAGTGACTAAATCAACAATCTTCACGGCCTAAATGTGGAAGAATTCATTATACTTAGATAAACATAAAATCTAGCCCCATTTCCCCATCTGACATTCAAATTAAGGCTATTTTTAAACTGGAACTTCAACATTACTGTTGATTTTCAGAATTCAGAGGAGAGCAGTGTGTAGTGGCCTGAAGCAGGTGGTCACATGATGCTTCAGTTTAGCACAGCCTTGAGTATAATTCTTGTGTTTAAAATGGCATTGGGACCTCTTGATTGTTCTTTAAACTTATCTTTAGACGATTTAAATGCATTGGGTTGAGGATCTAGCCATATAAATTCTCACTAGTTGACAGGCGAACTCTGTGTAAGTGGACTGCCTGTAAAGGACACACAGACTTAGAAATTCATTAAAAATTTGCGGCATTAGTAAATGAATGATTTATGTATAGCCACTGAAATTTAATAAACAGATGCTCCATCTTTGTTTTCGCTATTGATATTGGTTAGAAAAGAATGATGAACTCTGCAGGCTTCAATCTCTAATCATTCAATTACAAATATGGATTGTAAGGGTAAGAATTATGAAGTAATTTTTCCAAAGAAATTATTTTATATCAGACAAGATTATCAGGGTGATTTTTAAAAATATTTTCTTAAGATAAACATTATTATAAAATACTGAATTTTATACCTATTTCTATTTGAAAAGGAATGAGTTTTATCTTAATTGTTTTTTGAGACTTGACAGTAGTGCTGTCTTTATTACAATGTGTGGTAAAGCTGTAAATGAATTGATGTATTATTGGGCAGATTTTCTATAAGATTATAAATGTGCTTTTTTTAAAAAAACAATTCCATGATAAATGTTAACTCGAGAAAATACCAACCAAATGATTTAAATGCTGTGACACTTAACATCCAGAGCAATCCTTCTCCTTCCATACCTAGTCTCAATTCAATGTTAGAAGCATATTAATGGCTAATTGTGTATATATATGTCTATACATATAATAGATATATTTAAAATGTCACTGCACATAGTTACAAGGACAGCTTTATCTTCATGACAAGGAAGATAGCAATTTAAATATTCTTCTGTGTGTTTTTCATTCACACAATATGTGACAAAGATCAAGTCCAGCAGAACAGGGCAATATCATTTGAATATTATTTTCTTCTCATCAATATTCTAACGTTTGAGGATTAGTGTCACTCTCAGTGGTAGTTGCGGCAGGATGCAGAAAAAATATAAATGCACGAGTGTAGTGCACTTGTTCCCCACTTACATTTGCTGGATTAATAACCATTTTAAAACAACACATGGAGGAACTTTGTAGGCACACATTTTAAAATATTTGTGATAAAATTTCATAGAGAATAACCCTGCATAGTCTTCACCAAAGGTATTATATGTATAAAGAATGAAGGACACGGTTGTGAGAGGAAAATCCAGCATTCAAACAGAGAAGTAGAGAAGTATATTTATTCATCTTCTGTAATGTGGAGAAATAACTATTTCTGAATGTTGAGTTTTATGATTACAGATAAGTTCATTTATCCAGAGCTTGGACTCCAGACAATGTCAGCTCTTTCAGCAATACCTTTTCCTTTTGTACAAGAAAACCATTCCAAAGATGGATCTAAAGTGACCACTTTATGTTTCAAGTCTGGAATTTCAATGGTTGAAAACTTATTTTTGAGTTGGTTTTCAGCTAATGATAAACAAAATCACTTTCATGTTCCAGTCAAATCTGGAAGTAAAGCCGACAAAAGATCAGTTATATTTAAATGGAGGATTGGTATTTATTTCAAAAGCAAGAAAATTGAAGGGTATGTATAAAAATGTTGGAAACTGGTATTAAAATGACAAACTGCCATGTTCCACAAACTGGTACAATATATTTGATGGACAATACGGCCTGCTCTTACATTTGACCCTTCAATAATTTTCTATGACAATAAACTCATAGTAAAATGCAATATCATAGCTGCTGTAATAGATGACACTTTTGTCTTCATCTTAAAAATATTGTTGAAGATTAAAATTCATGTTACTTCATTAATTGTGGTACTAATGTTATTTCCCAGAGATCTTTCTTTTACACAATATCACATTTCCCCCCTGCAGCCCATTTTTTTTTCCCATTTACAGTAAGATAGAAATGGAGTAAAACATGAATTGAATGGCAAGTAGACCATCTCCAGCTCCTGATCCTTAGGGTTCTACATTTATATTCAATTTTTTTTTTAAAGAAATGGAACCTACTTACAGATATTGGGTGCCAATGGAAAAAGTGCTACGATTTTTTGTTGCAAACGGTACCAGGCATGCAATACTAAAGATCGTTTCTTTCGCAGACATCCTGTGCATTGTTTGTCAGTTCATTAGAGTGTATGCAGAGTAAACTAACTGAGGTGACACTTCTGCAATTCAAGCTACATAAAAACATACAGCATTAGTGTAAACAATCTTACAACATAAACTCTTGCATAATGCTGCGGCATTATTGGTTGAGTTGTTCAATTCTCTGACAAAGGTTGTGTGAGATGTGTTCCTGTTGTTTATACAAAGTCCAGTCCTATGGGATGTGCGCTATGAAGTCTCTCCCTCTCTCACCAGATTGAAGATGAGGAAGCTCCTGTCCCTGGAGTTTATGTCCCTGACTATGTCCTTCTTACATTTCCCTTGTTTTTAGAGAGATGAGTGAAACTTTTCTGTAACATGCCCCTGCTGATGACCATCAGGAGAAACATAGGAAGAGACAAGCACTTACCATCTTCTTCAGTTTGGATAACTATCTCATCACTTTCTTTCTTTCCTTCTGGATTAAGTAGTACGAGCCGGAGTTTCACTGTCGTGTATGGATGCAACCCTCGTAATGTATAATGGGATGATGTCTGCATCAGTTCTTCTGCTGTGTATTCCCGGTGACCAAGCACATACTGATACTGAACAGTCAAATTGTAGCTATGACAACGAGTGACCGCGTAACCAAATGGCTCCCAATGAATAGTCAACTGTCGTGATCGGACATCCACGACTTCTACATTCTGAGGTCCATGCACTGGATCTTTGAAAAGGAGAAAGAAATATGCATTTAGAGCCATGAAAGCCCACATAGCTGGCTTTATATTGTAAAGATATACTCAGAACTGTACAATAATAAAACAGAAGACTATTTTCAAATATTGAGTGGTAGTTGAGGAAAAAGTATGGATCTTTGCAGAAATGCTAACACCTACCTTATTCATTAAGAGTCAGGTTTTCAATTCCATTAAAAAAAAGTGTCTGATATTCAACTAGCTATTCAACTGCTTCAAAAGTCAATATGATGATCTTCAATATCTGATTTCTTTTCTGGCTTTGACAGAAATGTTTTGAAAGAACAAGAATTGCCTTTTCACCTCCAATGCCACAGTGGCTTTGCTCTGCTCACTTCCAGACAAAGCAATAGGTTTTACCCATGCCTCTTCTGATATTTTCTTTTGCCAAAGGCACAAACAAGTTGCATAGAACAACTGGTCTTTTATTGCACCTTGGTGAGAATGCCTGCATAAATCAAACATGTAACCATTTCATGTATACCTTGGACTTTCAGGGCTATAAATTAAATAAACACAAAAACATCCATCATAATGTTTCTCAGTATTGGACAACCCTCAGTTTTTTTTTGAGAATGAAGCAACTTAAATGCTGCATTTTACATTTCAACAGCTCTCAGAATAGAATGAAGGAGAAATTACAGAGTTAGTAAAGAAAACCCAATCATTTATCAACTTAGCATTTCTTGAAGCCGAAATGATTTACATTCAACTAATTACTTTATCTGAGTGCAGGGGTAGATTGTTTAGTAGATAGCTGCTGGAGGACGGTGGTCACTTACAGACCATGCCAACGCATCCCAATTTAAAGGAAGGAACTTGGCTACCTATATCCTGGCAGCATCCACTCAATCTTGGGGACCTACACCCCCCCTCAAACTCATGATTACACAAGATGTGCCTCCAGTCAGGCAAAATATATCAAATTTGGTGGATTGGCAGAACTGGTAAGCTATCAGGAAGGTGGAATCATCAGCACTGTCATCGTCTTGAGGTTAATTGAGGGTATCTATTTCATTCCCAGGAAAGCCTATCAGCCATCATCAGTCTCCAGGTTCACTCAGCAAGTGGGTGATCCTTCTGGATTCAGACTAGGTATATTGGCGCCTTCAGTTCTCAGTACTATTTCTTGTCAAACCTCCATTAAGGATCTCATGTTGTCAGCAGGTGACCTTATCACTTATGTTGCAAAGTCTTGCCAATCTGTGCCACCTCCAGTTCCTTGACTTGTTGCTTTATGAAATAATCCATAACATCATCCACAAAATAATGATGCTACGAAGTGAAGCAGTATCTATTTACACCTTCAATTATATTCCTATTGCGTAATCTATCCTAAGTATACAGAATCTGCTATGACTAACATTGCACACAATACTCATGCAACAACTTTGTGTGTGACATCAGGGCTTACATGTTATTTGGTTCAGATCATCAATGTATAATTATAAAATCCAACAGCTCCTTGAGGTGTATCCTGCTCTCACTGTCATTATACCCCTGATATTGAGGTGACTAACATGGTCCTAATTAGGTTGTGATAGAGACAGATCTGGACTAGGACTTGTGCCAATTAAGGAAAAAGCTATGATTAAGAGATTTCATTTTCAATGTTTGTTGGGTTTTAAGTCTTCCTATATGAACAAAATTCACTTAAAAAACTTTCACTTTTGTTTTTTTGTGAATATGTTGAATACAAGCATGTTACGGTGCTCAAAGTTAAAATAAATTGTTAAAAGAATCACATGCATAGCAATAACCTTAGAGTTCAGCACCAAACTAAGAAGCAGAACCTCAAAGATCACCATCTCTGCATTAATACCTGAGCTACACGCAATTTGGCTTTGGGAAAATCAGACTAAAGAGATGAATGAGTGGCTCAAAGGCCAATGTGGGAGAAGCAGGTTTCAATTTCAGAGGTACTGGCATCAGTACTTGAGAAATGGGATCTGTACCAAGAGCAGGTCTCCACCTGAATCATGCCAACTACCGAAAATGTGCTCAATCAAAGAGTATATGTATGGCCAAAGAGAAAGTCAAATGTGAAAAATGATAAACAGACTGTGACAGGAAGAGATAGAGAGTACAAATCTAAGACTCAACCAACAGATAAGACGAGGATTTACAAAAAAAGGATAAAACAAAGTCTCTGTACCTGAATGCACACAGCATTTGAAATAAAACAGAGGTAGTAAGAATGCAATTAGAAATTAGTAATTGCAGTCTGATAACCATTATAGAAATATGGCAGCAGGATAATATGGATTGGGACCTGAATCTTTAACAGTACAGGATATTTAGGAATGACAGCATTTGCACAATTGAGAGGAATGACATATGTTCATGAAACCAAGATGTTGAAACAGTTTGGATAGGTATGAGAAATGATAAAAGTAAAAAGTCACTTGTAGGAGTGGTGTACATGCACTGTGACAGCATCCACAGAGTAAGGTTGTGAAGAAATAATGAGAGCCTGTCAGAAAGGTATGGCAATAATAACGGGAGATTTTAATCTACATATCAACTGGAAAGTCATTTGGCAAAGGCAGCCGAGACGAATGGTTCATGGAATGTTTACAGATAATCTCTTAGAATGGTACGTTCTGGAACCAACCAGACAGCAGGCTATACTAGACACAATATTGTGCAACGAGATAGGATTAATTAATTATTTCATAATGAAGGTCCCCTAGGGTCACAACGATTATTGTACAATTGAATTTTATATTCAGTTTCAGAGGAAGATTAGTGGGTCTGAATATTTTAAAAAATAAATGAAGGCAATTATGAGGGCATTAAAGTAGATCTGGTTAAAGTGAATTGGCAAATTAGGTTAAACAATAGTTCAAAAGAGATGCAGTGGCAAACGTTTAAGGCAATATTTCAGAATTTTTAAAAAAATCATTCTTGGGATGTGGGACTGACATTTATTACCCATCCTTAATTTCCCAAGACAATTAAATATCAACCACATTACTGTGGGTATGGAGTCACATGTAGGGCCAGACCAGATAAGGATAACAACTTCTTTCCCAAAAGGATGTTAGTGAACCAGATGAGTTTTTCCTGACAATTGACGACAGTTTCATGGCCATCCTTAGACTCCTAAACCCAGATTTTTATTGATTTCAAATTCTGGCGGAATTTGAAACCAGGCCCCCAGAACATTATCTTGCTCACTGGATTAATTGTCTAGCGATAATACCACTACAGAATAGATACATTTCAATGAGCAAGAAAAATTCCAAGAGATCCACCACTTATGTTAAAGGTAATATCAAACTTAAAGAAAAAGCGTATAATGGTATAAAAAACTGTTGGCAGGTCAAAATATTGGGCAGAATATTTTTAAAAAGCAATAAAAAATTGACTGAAACATTAATAGAAAGGGAAAAAATAGAATATGAGAGAAAGGTAGCTAGAAACATAAAAAACAGTAAGAGTTTCTATAAATAAATAAAAGAAGAAAAAGAGTTAACTGTAGATGATCAGACTGGAGAGCTAATAGTGGAAAGTAAGGAAACAGCAGATAAATTAAACAGGTATTGTGCATAAGTTTTCGCTATAGAGGATATAAGTGACATCGCAGAAACTGAAAGAAATCAGGAAATAGACGGGAGGGAAGAACTCAGGAAAATCCAGAGAAGTGGCACTGAGTAAATTGTTACAGCTGTTGTCCGACAATTGCCCACTTCCTGGTGGAATTCATCCTAGGGTCTTTAAAGTATTCCCTTGATTTGGTGATGATCCTATTAGTTTAGAAGAGAGTCAATGTTATTCCTTCATTCAAAAGTGAGGGAGACAGAAAGTAGGACATTACAGCTCAATTACCTTAACCTCTATCACAGAGAAAATATTAGAAGCTATTATTAAAAATATTGTAGTAGGGCTCTTGGATAACTTCAAGATAATCAGGCAACATTAGTTAACATAGTTTTATGAAAGGGAAATTGTATTTGGCCAATCTTCAAGCAAGTAACATATGCTGTGAATAAAGGAAGACTGATGGATGTATGTACATTCAGTTTCAGAAGGCATTTGATAAGATGACACATCTAAGGTTATTATAAAAAATGGTGTGGGGGTAACATATTGGCATGGATAGAAGATTGACTGGCTAATGGAATAAATGGGTCTTTTTCATGTAGGTAAGATGTACTGAGTGGTGTGCCACGAGAATCAGTGCTGGGACCCCAGCTGTTCATAGCTTATATCAAAGACTTAGATGAAGGGAAGAAAGGTATGGTTGCCACATTTTCTGATAATACAAAGGCAAGGTCAGACAGTAAGTTGTGAAAAGGACACAAGGAGGTTGCAAATGGATATTAATAGGTTATGTGATTGGGAAATGGGGTATAATGTGAAAAAATGTGAAATTATCCAGTTTTGGGAAGAAGAATAAAATAAAATCTAAATCCTGAGAGATCGCAGAGCTCGGATATGCAGAGGAATCCAGAAGTCCAAGTCTATGAATTACAGAAAGTTAGTGTGCAGCTACAGCAAGTAATTAACAACGTTAATAGAATGTGAGGGGAATTGACTACAAAGTAGAGAGGTCACGCTTCAGTTATACAGGGCACTGTTGAAACTGCATCTTAAGTACTGTGCACACTGTCAGGTATTGGTAACATATTTAAGGAGCAATGTATATGCCTTGGAGGCACTTCAGAAATTTTAGTAGAATAATACCAGGAATGGGAGGGTTGCTTCTGAGGAAAGGCTCTGTGTTTGTATCCACTAGAATTTAGAAGAAGAAGAGACTTGATTGAAATATATAAAATTCCATGGGGTCTTGACAGGGTAGATCTTGAGATGATGTTTCCTCTTTTGGGAGAATCTAGAACTAGGGGGTGGTTGTTTAAAATCAGGGGTCACACATTTAAAACTGCATATCATTCTTTGGAACTTTATTCGTGAAAAGGTGGTGAAAAGGAGTCCTTGAAAATTTGTTAGGCAAGAGGTTGAAAGTTTATCATGGGTAGGTGGGAATGTAGATTTCAGATTATAGTAGATCAGCCACAATCTTATTGGATGGTGGAGCAGGTTCAAGGGGTTTAAAGACCCATTTCTGGTTCTGATTCATGTATGCACATGTCCCTTGATAATAATATTTTAATTTAAACTATAAACTAATGTATAGTTTCAAATTGTAAGTTGTTGAGTACAATATAGTATAACTTAGTTCTGAATTATAGTAAGATCAGCACAGCTAGATTCACATTCTTATGACGATGCTTACTGCTTACAGATTTGAAAATATTGTGGTTGCCCAGGAAAATTAGTCCTTTTCAAATTGATATGGAGAGAAGTCATAACAACTGAGCTGTTCTTCATCATGTTAATGCATCGATTGGTGTCAATTTTATGAAGATGTGACAACTTGATGAAATGGCAGTTGATCTACGCTACAAAGATAATTTCATTCTTAACAATAATCCAATTTCATGAATAATTTATGACTCATACAACTAGCTGCATTTATGATCTTTTTTGCTTACTTTGGTAGCAGCAAAATTGAGTTCTCAACACAAACTAACAGGGCCGTATACATTATCTTGTCTTTGGGTGTCTGAATCCTAATGCTCTGGTGTTTGTTCCTGCGCTTGATTTCTGACTTGACTAAGACAAATTCTCCCCTTCCAGTACTTAAAACTTAACAAAATTAAATGTTAATACTCAAACTCTGACCTGAAATTTCTCTGAACACAGCTGAACTTGAACATCTGTTACAGAAATTATTGCCCAAGATTCTTCATTCATAGCATAGAAATAATCTTTACAGTGTATTAACACTGAAAGCTGATTTTCATTTAGTATCTCCTCATGACCAGGCCTTCTGCTGTGAAGGATTCATTGTCTAGTGAACTGAGTAAGACATACATACTACGCTGCACGTGATCATCACTTTATTGACTTCATTCACACCTTCTGAATGGAGAGGCAATGCAAAACGCTCAGATATTGCAATATACTACAACCCTCTCCGTATAGAAAAAAGTCTTATTTAACCATAAAACGCTACATGTACATAAATTCCCAGGTTATATAGAACTAAACCAATTATCAGCAATACCTTAACATTTAATAAATTCTGTTGCTTTTTTTTATTGTAATCATAACCAAAACAAATATATATGACTAAAATTATCAGGGCAATCTTTATTAAAAAAAATAATGCCAGCATGTGTTAACGAAAGTTTCATAATTTAACAAGAAGCAATGAAAAGAATAATTTATTTCTTCTTCCTGACTAGATGCATTCAATTAAACTGTCTGGCATTTTGCTCTCACGAAGGGTCACCGGACCTGAAACGTTAACTCTGATTTTTCTTCACAGATGCTGCCAGGCCTGCTGAGCTTTTCCAGCAATGTCTGTTTCTATAGCATATTTTTCTGTCTGGACATCTCTTTCTGTTTCTGTTTGACTGTCTCCTGCTCCTTAACATTCCCTAATACTGTCAAACCTGAACTTTGTATACTGTGCTTCATGGTTTTGGCTGTGACATTGATTATTTTATCTTCATCAAACAGCCTGACTCGTTTTTGCTGATAATACTGCAGATTCTGAAAAAAAGACTTAGAAAAACATAAGGGAGTAAAGCAATTTGCCATCTAGCCTGCAGACCACAGTATTATGCAGGAACTTCTTATAGATTCTGTTCTAGCAGTATACCTCATCAACAAACGCACCTCTACTTTTCGATGGACTTCCAGAAATGTATATGTCTGCAGAGAGGAGAATGTAGTCATCCAAGAGGGCTGAGAATACTGTTGGGATTAATGTCTCAGGTGAGAAAGACTTTTGGATGATGTGGTGGGATGTGGAAGTAAAAAATTAAATGTTCATGGCCATATGTTAACAGAACTTTGAACTTGTATGTAAGAAACTATGTCAGACTGACGTTAAATCTCAAAAAACTGGAACCTAAGGCTCGAAGGTTCCATATGATGTCTCTCTTACCATCTTTAGTATGTACTTATGTTTAATAAAGCCTGTTCATGTTCACTCACAAGAGCGTAAATCTCATTTTACCATACACAGATTGAATATTGGATAGAATACAACAATCGATCCAATTACTTGTCATAGATACTTATAGGAGGGAACAAAGTCTCACTGATGAGAAGAAATTGTCTGATGAAAGTATATTTAAACACAGCATGTTATCTACAATAGTGGCCAAGAAAAGTACATTTTTCCATGAAAAACGCCAAGAGGACACAAACTGGTCTTTGAGTAAGGAGGACCAAATGATAAAAATCAGCCACTAATAAAATATTAAACATCATAAGTCAGTAAATTACGCTAATACATTATTTAAAGATGTTTCTGAAGATTGATTCAGTTCTAGAAACTAAGTTAACTGCGACTTATCTCAGATACAAAAATGACATGCCAATGTCTGCCAGAGAAATTAGTGAAGAAGACTGCATGAAAGTGATGCTCAGTAAAGTGCTTAATTATACCATAAATGGCTGACTAGGAACATGACAATGAGAAGTTATTGAAATATTTCACATGTAGAAATGAACTGTGTGGATAACAAGGCTGTCTCCTATGGGCACTGGAGAGTCATTATTTCATCAGAGTTTAAGCAAAGATTCTGAGAGACATTACATTAGGTGCAAGCAGGGATAGTCCATGCAAAAACAAAAGCAAGAAGGTATTTTTGGTATTCAAAGATTAATAATGATATTGAAGAGTTGTTGAAAAGATGTGAAGTATATATCAGTCAATTCCTTTAATTCCATGGACAAACAAAAGCAAGCCATTGGAATGGGTACACATTAAATTCTCTGAACTGGAAGGGAAAGTATCCTGTATTTTGACCAATAACTGTAACTGAGGCAAAAACATTGAGCCTACACCTAATACCACAAACGGAAACATGTTTTGATGTTTTGAGAAGTTGGTTTGTAATTTATGGGTTGCCAGAGGTGTTGGTGACAGATAATGGTCCACAGTTTAAGTCAAAAGAGTTGGAAATATTTCTAAATAAACATGGAATTACATGCAAACTAATATCGCCATTTCAGCCAGCATGAAATGGTGTTGAATAAAGTGTACAGATTGTAGAGATGTCTTTGCAGAAATATGTTTTTCAGTGACAAGCTAGGCAGTAATTTGCATGTTTCACTTCAACTCAGTTTAGACAACTTTCTGTTCCCTTACATAATAACGACACAGTCTGAAAAGGATTGGTAACCTTAGAAATTTGTATTAAAAGCAAGTCAGAGCTCATTTGGCTTGGGTTCAACATGAATCAAAAAGAGAAAAATGAGAAACAGCACAGAGGAGTTATGATTTATGCAACATGAAACCTAGAGAGTTCAGCATTTGTCAGAAGGTCATGTTCAAAAACCACTCAAGTAATAAGGAGAATTAATGACTGGAATTGTTGTAAAGAGACTAAGTGTATTCACATATCTAGTGACGACTGGAGTGAGCAATCATCACTATTATGTGACTCATTCTCTTGGAAACGCAAATCTGACAAGGAGAAAACATAATAAACCTTCTATAATTCAAATTCCTCCAAAAGCCCAAAGTGAAAGCCAGAAAGAAAGCAAAAACTACAAGAAATAGCCAGTCTGAGACAATCAAATCCCACAGAGCTGAATACAATCTAATTGGGAAGCCATCATTTTGGGAGGTTCATGAACGTTAAAGACTTGATGTTTGCAATCTTGCCCAAAGTTAGTACCTTGTCCACATTATCCTGTGTGCCATTATCCAAGACTTATATGATAAAGCACAGGAAGGACATAGAATTGTGTTGTCTGTAGTACTAACATCAAACAGCCCAGCATAAAAGGATTTATTGATCCACAGTATGTCAGGCTGTAATGACATTACTGAACCACTTCTTCCTTTAGGTTATTGCTCAGAATAGTGTCAAGTTAATATTGCGGTATGATTCACATCTCTGAATAACTTGGATGGCTATTCATTGTATATGTACAAACACCCTTAGCATCCAAGCAATTCACCTCAAAAGTGCACTTACGCTTCTGCAAATGCAAATTTGAAGATCCAAGGACAATCACAATTAGAAATAAACATACATGATCCCAAATTACTTGACAAATATTTCTAAACCTTTTGGCAAAATACTTGTAAAGAAATTAAGTAAACTATTAATTCCATTCTTCTGCATTCAAGATGCTCTGCAGTTTGCAAAACCAATAGTTTTTTTCAGACACATAACATTGTCCTTTGTCCTTGATGGGGAATGACTGTCTGACGTGCCCTTAACAGCCTCGCATCTATAGGTATGTGTTTCTCTTCTTTAATGTTATCTGATTTGTCCTCAATAATTAATTCATTTTTATGCTTGATATAGGCTCTATGTATTTCCTTTGCGTCCAGGTTTTAACTGCAGGTCTTTTTTTTTATAGATTTGGACAGTAGGTCTCTCACCTGATAATCAACATGGCGGACAGGTTTTCTGCTTGTTGGGCAGGCTGTGGAGTGGACGTCAAATAAATGGGTCAGCAATTGTAAAAAGACAGGGCCAAAGACTCAGAGGGATCAAAGATCACTTGGTGGCATTATGAGTTGCATGTGGGGAATTGGAGATCGCAGGGGAGTGTCAGAGATTGCAATGAGTTAGAGTCAGATCAGTGATCACAAATTAGAAATTATAGAAGAATCAGAGATGACAGAGTGATCTAGATGTAAGCTTCTTTTGTTGCAAGGAAAAGCAGCCCTCCTGCCTGTCCTGCAACACTGATGTAAATGCCTATCAAAAAAAACCTATCAATTTATCTATCAACCCACTTTTACTAGTGTTCAGGGTTAAAATTTCCTCCTCTGTGTATCAGCATCATGGACAATGATCAACTACATCTTGATGCACTGAGAAATGCAGTTGTGTCCGATAAATGGCATTTCATTTGGAAAAACACAGTGTGCTACTTTCAGGGAAAACCGCTAAAAAAGGTGGAGGAAGAAACAGCTCTTGTAATTTCAGTTCGAGCTTCGTGAACAATGCTGTGAAGTGACAGAAAATAAGGTGTTGGGATGCATTTGCATAACAACCAAGTTGAAACAAGACATACTGTTTGTTATTGAGTTATTACTGTGATGGAAGGAGGGCACTATTTTTCTCTGATTCCACTACTTCACAGATCACAGGATGTTAATCATTTTGCGCAGGTGTTGCTGGTATGGCCAGTTATATTCTTTCTCTACATTGGACATTTTTGTTTTAAAATCTATCAGTCAGGTTTCTTTAATAAACACAAAATTATTGATTTATTATAAAACAAAATTTACGCTCAATGAAGGTGCAAAACTGACTAACAGTTTGTAGTCTGAAAATATAAATGCTGAGCCCTCTAAATAATCCAAAATGCACTAGCCCATTGTCACAGACCTCAATAGGAATACTGTGTCCTGCCCCTCTCAAAAAGTTATTAAAGTCAGAGATTTGAGAGGATTCCACCTCATTTAAGCTTAATAGTTTACTCAGAAAAAAATAGTGAGAGACTTACACTTACTCCTGGATAACTATGAAACTCACCCACCAACTCACAACTGACCTCCTGAAGTACACATGAGCCTTGACTACAGACACTTCTCAAACCTGACAACCTCATCCTCGAACCCACTTCCCCCACTGGCATGACCCTGCTAGAACCAACCCCAATCTGGCAATATTCCACCTCCCTGACCCTGGAAATTCGACCCAACCTCGCAGGGCTCAATCACCTGCCATCCTCTGGCAGACTCAACCCTGTCATACAGATACCTCTATCTCCTCAAGACCTGGCAAGGGCACACCCCCACGTCCACCAATGACCTAACCCTGCTCGACCTACACTCTGCCTAACCCACCCACTCCACACCACAACCTACCTATCACTTAAAAAAGATGTGGTTTCTACTTTGATCCATTCTGTCAGTGGCTACAATATTTCCTGGACTAGACTCTGTCGTTTCAAAGCAAGAGGCTCCTATCCAGGAAATTCCTGGACACATTATCAAAAGATAAGCGTGTATTTGTTAGTCCCATCAGGCTCAGAAATAAGGTTTCAGAGGTTGATTGGAATTTCTCACAAAAGATGGCCACTGTAAGAAATTATCATCACTAGAATGAGCTCCTGAACCAAGTGTAATCATCTAGGAATGTCAAAGAAGAACTTCTAAGATATTTCTCCCGCTAAGCTGGCTTGAGTTTCTCTCTGGCCTATGTCATGCTGCAGGTCTTGGACAGGTTAAATCAGTTTTCTATTTGACAGATACCTCCAGGGTATCACAAATGTTAATGGGCCATAGAATCTTGTGCTGTCCATTATTGTTTATATGTTTGTATGGAACATAAATTTCATTGTTATATCCACTAATGAAAACATTAGAAAATAAAAATGTTTAAATGCAAAAATTAAACGTTCAAATGATTGACTGAGAAATAATCTACTATGATAACAGCCCTGTAAATAATTTCCAATAATCTATACCAATCACTCGTTTCAATTTGAGCTATTGAAGTAAATTAATGTGAACAATTCCATATCAGATATAATTAATAAGTATTTTGGAGCAACCTGGAACAATGTTTGAAAGAACAACCAAGTTTGATCACTTGAATTCATTAGAACAAAATCATTATAAAAAAGATTCTGAGGAGTTATCTAAATAACATTCAGCAGATTTGGCTGGCCACTGCTGGGTGACAATGGCCAGAAGGCATGTGTGCATGCTGATATTGAAAAATTGCTGCGGAATCTTACAATTTCAGTAGGATCCCTAGTGAAATTCCTCAGGAAGGCAAGACTACCTTTCTTCCCTTTTGACACCCACTCAACATTTGAGGTGGCAGCTAATATATAGTATGTCCCCATTTCAAGGGTAAATGTGACAGCAGTTGAAAAATCATTACTTAATTATGTATATAAGAATTTCCAACAAAGTTATAGAAGAATACAATTAAATTTACTCGATAAAGCACCTTACATTTGTGTATCTTTAAATGCTTAGGGAAAATATACAAAAACTGAAAGCAAAGAACATCAGTAATTACAGAGAAACCTTTACAAAAATGAAAAGTGCTCTGAATTTGACCTCAAGGTGCTACAAAGCAATTCATTTCGAACTGACCGAATATGTATATCGAAAGAATATGTAAATTAAAATAATTTGAATCTGTGGTCTTAAAGAGAACCTGACAAATTAAATTTGTCACACATTAGCAGGACAATGAAGCACTTCTGTCTTCATAAACACATAGAAAATAGGAACAGGAGTAGGCCATCCAGCCCTTTAAGCCTGATCGATCATAAAATATAATCATGGTTGATAACTGAACTCAGTATCCTGTTCCCAATTTTGCCCCATGCTCTTTGATCCCTTTAGCCTTAAGAACTATATCTATCCTCTTCTTGAAAACATTCAATGTTTTGGCCAGTCTAAATCTTATTTCTTCAAAGCACTATCAAAAGAGAAATCTTATGTTTTATTACCCTTTATCCATTCATTACTGTAAAAACTTATGTATGCTGATTAAATGTATACTTTCAAGAACATTGTAAAAATATAATGGCCTGAATTTTGTTCTGGGTGCTGAAGGTATGGTTTTCACAGTCCACTTGTGGACAATTGCCAAAGGATATATTGCAGGTTTGTCAGTGGTGATTTATAGGGTTAGATTTTTGCTGAGTTGGAATGAATTGAGGGTCCTTTCAAAATGACAGGAGATTCTGGAAGTCTCAACGCCATTCCCAGGCTTTATGGTTTTTAGATTGCCTTTAAAGGTACATACATGAGATATGAGAAATGGGCCTACACCTTTCATTCCCAACCTGGCTGGCTCCTTTGGTATGTGATCTCCACAATTTTCAATGAGGTAGGTCAGCTTTTACTGAGTTGTGGTTCACAGTATTATCATGAAACAAAATTTTCAAAAGTTCCATCATGTAGATTAAGTTCAAAAGATCCCCCATGCTCCTAGTATATTATAAGATGAAGCTTGGCTAGAAGTCCAGAAACCCATTAGTCTGTTGAAACAGCTCAACCTCAGCAAAAACACTAATGAATTGCCAGTTCTGGCTCTCTGTTCTCTGCTATCAATTGCACAATGTTGATTCATATAAAAATAAGAGTTTCAAGTGCTTAGAGTTTCTGCTGCTATTGTTTTCAAGGGTCTGGATGATAGTCACTTTTATTGACCTGGAGCAAATAGAATTTTTTTATAACATACAACCACATTATGAATGTATGACTGTTTCTAAAGCTTCCTTTTTACCTGTGTTATTGCCACAACTGGGTTCATTGTTTTTAGACAATGCTTAGTAGGTGAATGGGCATGAATGTCTCACAGATTGGCCTGGCAGGCATGAGGGCTCATGGGAGTTGGGTGTAGGGATACAACAAGCCTCTGTGTGAGAGATTCTGGGATTGGGTGGAGGAAGAGAGACTTTCACAGGAGCATAAGGGGCACAGGTTTTGGCTGGGAGGTGTGGTTGTTGGTGGAGGGGCACACCATGACATGGATGTGAGTTGAGGGATAGAGTCTATCGTGGAAGGTATGAGATGTCATGGAGGTTTGGTAGAGTCGAATATTCTAACATGTGTGCCATTACGGACCATTGGAGCATGGAGAGAAGATGATAGCATGGCATGAATGAAATCTGGAGCCCTGAGGAATGGTGGAGTGACATAGCCTGGCATGGAAGTGAATGAAGGGTGATGGGTGATGGGTACTGTGTGGAAGCTGAATGATTGAAGAGTTTGAGATCTAGAACACCTTTTTATTATAACTGGGATGAAATCCCACAGAACTAAGAAAGGGCACTTAAACAGTTGACCTCTGCACTGAACACTTTCTGTGGCTTCCTCTAACCTTGCTTCCATGTTGGGTGGCACAATTGCAGACTGCATCTGCTTTCTGGCCATCATCGTTTCACCTGTGGACCCACTTTTGCTGGAGATAGATGTGTAATGTAGGGAATTTTCCAACCCAGCTTAAGCATGAGGCAATTGATTGATTGATTAATATGAATAATGAAAGTAACAGGGAGAATCGTCAATGAGTGCAAATGCTTCACAGAATTCAAACATAGAGAATAGGAAAATGAAACAAAAATTCAATTGAATCATCGTAAAGTAAGTGAAATACACATTTGAAAATTTACATCATTAAGGGAGAGATATAAAATCAAAGCAGGCATCTTTATTTAAATCCTACATTTAAAGAAAACAAATTTCTTTTCGAGGAAATAAAATTTCAGACCTCTAATTATTTTTCAGAACCCGAGAGGCTATGTTCTATTTAACACGTTTTAAATTGTCTTTATTACTATTTTCTGAGTTACCTTCATATCAATTGTAATTCATCTTGAATTTAACCTGCAAAATACCCTACTCATTACTTGACCTAACCACTATGATCTTATTTGCTATTTGGCAGTTTTATTTTAATTTGTTTTTATTATTTTGCGCTTCTTTTTCAGAGAAGACACGTCATCTTTTTCCAGTTGCATTAAAACAATCCAAAGCTAATTATATTTTCCAGACAGAAGTTTAATTTCAGTATGAGAAGAAAGAAAGTGGTTTAATAATATTTCATGTGCATTTAAGGAAAATAAAATTCAGAATGTTATAATCTTCTGTTACTATTTAGTGTATACAATATCACAGTGCATCTCACTGGACCAAGGACAGTGCATTTAACGTCTATGCAAATAGATCCATCAAGAAATACAGAAAGACGAGGCAATGTGAATTATGTATCAAAAAGAATCTTAAGTTTGAAATGATACATTGCATTATGATTATGTGGATAATATTGCGATTCCTAAAATCCCTACAGAATGGAAGCAGGCCATTCGGCCTTTCAAGTCCACACCAACCCTCCGAACAGCATCCCAGCCCCTTCAACTTTTCTCGTAACTCTGCATTTTCCCATGGTTAATCCACATAGCCTGCACATCCCTGGACACAAGGGGCAATTTAGCACAGCCAATCCAGCTAACCTAACAGCACAGGGAGATGGGTCCTGGGGGCGAGTCTCGACTGGCGACCGGCACAGGGGAGGCCAGTCCTAGGCCGTAGGGGAGGTGAGTCCTGGAGGCAACTCCTGGACCGGAGGCCAGTGTGGGGAGAGGAGTTCCAGAGGCAAGTCCCGACTTGAGGCTGTCACGAGGAGGCAAGTCCTGAACCGGAAGCTGTCGCAGGGCGGCAAGCCCCTTGCGGACTGGAGGCCATAGTGGGGAAGTGAGTCCCGGACTGCAGGCCACTACAGGAAGGTGAGGCCTTTGTGGATTGGAGGCGAGGCCTCGGGTTTTGAAGTCTGATGGGATCTGGACGCTCGGTGCTGGCATGGACCTGGGTGTAAAAGACTGTAATTCGAGTACTTTTTTTCCCTTTTAACTCTTATGCTGGACTTTTATTTATTATTCTTTCAATTTTGTACCAAATGCTTAAGTATCTGTACCTAGGTATCGTGTACCTAAGAAGGCACCATAAGCAGTGGCATTGCAAACTTTTCGCTGCACTCATTCAAGTGTACGTGACAATAAAGCTAATTCTAATTCTATAAACCTGTACATCTTGGACTGTGGGAGGAAACCAGAGAACCAGGAGGAAACCTATACAGACACAGGGAGTATGAGCAAACACCACACAGACTGTTGCCCAAGTGTGCAATCAAAACCCAGGTCCCTGGTGCTGTGAGGCAGCAATGGCTAACCACTGAGCCACTATGCCACCTGTCAGGTTGCCAAAGAGGTTTTCATTTCTTAAAACAGGGACAGAGTCATGCTTTTCTTCCAGTCATTCCTTAAAAGTCTGACTGAATTATAACTTTGACCCAGGCAGGATATCACCCTTTATTCAGATCAAAGCAGGTCACAACAACCATTGGGAAGATGGTGGGGCCAGGAGGGGCTGGACTGCACCTCCAGGTTTTCCAAGGAAAGCCCCAGACTCAGTCAATTCCCTCTCAGGGAGCCTTTGGGAAAATTCCTTTCAGCTCTGATTAAGGTGAGTGATTTATTTATATGTTTTAGTATCATTTATTTTAGTGATTGGATTTTCAAATACCAGCATGTGGGTTTTGATCTGTGTGTATGAGGGGATTTAATAATTCAATCGTCAATACTTCTGGAGCTGTCACTGTTTAAGAGAAAAGGTATGAGGGAGAGAGACCTCCTGGCATGCTAATTGGAATTAGTTTGTATTGGGAGAGTTTTACAAGCAGACAGAACAAACACTGAAGATCATTAGCTTGCTTTCAGTCAGAAGGATCAAGGCTTCACTATCTGCTGCTTAGGGGAAATAGCTTGAAAAACATTTGGTCTTGGTTTACAGATGTCTTGTTTGAAGTTGGATGTATGGAACAGCTTTTCCTAGGAAAAGGAGTTCAACTTAGGAAATAAGTTATCTCAGTGTAAGGATTTTATTTTGAACATCCATGACCACATGTGTTTGGCTCGAACTTTGAAGGGTTAGTCTAAGTTGATCCTTACCCATCAGGTTGGTTTGAAAGGTGCCAATCCACCACCATTCTCTGTCGCTCAGCTGAGCTCATTCTCATGTTGAACAATTTCTCTGTTTAACTTGTCTCACTTTTTCCAAATCAAAAGTGTGTCTTTAAGGTACCCACATATGTCCTAGTTATACCTGTCTGTTTGTAGGGTATTTGGAACATTCCTCATTCCAGTCCTACTCAGGCCCTGTCCCACGATTGTTTCTCAGTTCTGGAGTCTGTTCGCAAGTTGAATTGTTTGCAAGACAGAGCACCACTCAAGACAGGAAAGAAGCCAAACGTACAAAAAACGTTTGTACATCAGGTCTTTAAACTTTAAAACCATGTATGGAATTGCATTTGTCAGTACAAGAGTTCATAAGTCGGATGCTCATTAATCGGGGACACACTATACATTGATGATGTCGTCAGTGTTGCTTCCTTTCCTTGTGCAGAATTGGAAAAATTAATCAGCTTTGTTTCCAATTCCCATCCTTCTCTCAGTTTCACCTGGTCCATCTCTGACTCTTCCGTTTTTGGGCACAGGGGAAAGGCTGTCCTTCAATAACACTACTAACTCACTGACACCCACAGTCACCTTGACTGCATTTCCTCACATCCTACTTCCTACAACAACTCTTTTCCACTCTCCTAGTTTCTGTCACGTGTCCTGATTGTTCTGAATCTGCCACATGAGGAATTGAGGAAAAACTTTTCACCAAGACAGTGTACAGGTATGGAATATACTGACTGGGAAGGGTGGTTGAGGTGGGAAAACTCAAAATCTTTAAAAAATACTTGGCTGAGTACTTGAAGTGTCACAACATAAGTGCCCATAGCGGGAAAGTGGGACTCCCATAGGTAGTCATGCATTTTTGGCAGTACAGACTCAACGGAATAAAAAAGCCTCTTCAGTACTGTATGATTAGGTTGTAGACATGCCTGCCGAGCCAGTGGGTTTGGATGTAAATGTTTCACTACCCTGCTAGGTAACATCATCAGCGTGACTCCACTGAGGCGTTGGTGTTCTGACCCGTATGTTATTTATATGCCTCGTTTGCAGGGGTCATTGGTATTACTTTCGGTCCTGTTTCTCAGTGGTTTATACACAGGGTCTAATTTAATGTGTTTGTTGATGGAGTTCCAGTTGGAATACCAGGCCTCCAGGAATTCCTTGGTGTGTCTCTGTTTGGCTTGTGCAATAATCAATGTGTTGTCCCAGTCAAATTCGTGTCCCTCATTGTCCATGTGTAGTGAGACAAGTGAGAATTGGTCGTGTCTCTTGGTGGCTAGTTGGTGTTCATGTATATATGTTGTCAGTTTTCTTCCAGTTTCACCTATGCAGTGTTTCTCACAGTCCTTGCATGGTATTTTGTACATTACACCCAATTTTGCTGGTTTTGGGTATGGGACCCTTTATGTTCATCAGTAGCTGTCATAGGGTAGTTGTCGGTTTGTGGGCTAACCTGATACCTAGGGGTCTGAGTAGTCTTGCGGTCATCTCTGAAATGTCCTTGATGTATGGTAGGGTGATTAGTGAATCTGGTCATGTTGTGTCTTCCTGTTGTGGTCTGTCTCGGAGGTAATGGCGGATTGTGCTTATCGGGTTTCCATTCCTTTTGAAGACTCCATACAGGTGTTCATGTTCTGCTTTGTGTAGTTCCGGATTACTGCAATGCATTGTGGCTCATTTAAATAGTGTCCTGGTGCAGCTCTGTTTTGTGGGTGTTGGCGTGGTTGCTTGTGTAACTGAGTCTCTTGTCCATATGCGCGGTCTTTCTATATTCGCTAGTCTGAAATTCCCTAATAAAAACCAAAAGAACTGTGGATGCTGTGAATCAGGAACAAAAACAAAGTTGCTGGAAAAGCTCAGCAGGTCTGGCAGCATCTGAGGAGGAGAAAACAGAGTTAACGTTTCGGGTCCAGGTCACTGGACCCGAAACGTTAACTCTGAAATTCCCTGCTGTTTTTGCGTTCTACCGTTATGTCCAGGAAGCGTAGTCGGTTGTTATTCTCTTCTTCTTTTGTGAATTTTTTTCCCAGTAAGGATGTTGTTTATGTGCCGGTGGGTTTCTTCCAGTTTTGATACCCCTAGATATCAGAGTAGCACACAAACCGACAACCACCCTACGACAGCTACTGACAAACGTAAAGGATCCCATACTCAAAACCTGCAAAACCAGTGTAATATACAAAATATCATGCAAGAACTGTGAAAAACACTACATAGACCAAACCAGAAGAAAACTGAAATAAAGGACACATGAACACCAACTAGCCACCAAGTGACACGACCAATTCTCATTTGTCTCACTACACACAGACAACTAGGGACACGGATTTGACTGGGACAACACACTGATTATTGCACAAGCCAAACAGAGACACGCCAAGGAATTCCTGGAGGCCTGGTACTCCAACCCGAACTCCATCAACAAACACATTGAATTAGACCCTGTGTACAAACCACTGAGAAACAGAACTGGAAGTGGTACCAACCACCCCAGCAAACCGAGGCATACAAATAACAAGTGGGACAGAACATCGACACTTCACGGGAGGCGCACTGACAATGTTACCTAGCAGGGTGATGAAACATTTGCAACCAAACCCACCGGCTCGACGAGCATGTCTATAACCTCATCCACAACCCGAAAACTGGTACTGTATGATTGACCCCAAGCACTCTGATGTATCTTGGGTTCATTTTGTTTCCGAACAAGGACAGCTGTCCTGAAATGACAAACGAAGTGTATTTCAGCTGGCTGATCAACTCTCAGGCATTTGGTGGAGTTCTCAAGTGGGAGGTAATGATCCCCTACTTTCTTTCAAGTATTGTATGCGCTCACTGCACTGGTAAATTCTGGCTTTGTCCTGTCCTTGCTCTTTCTTTCAGTGGAAAATCTGAAGCAGTAGAAGAATGCGACTGTATTGAGGCAGGGGGTTTCCTAGCATCAATACGATGTCTGTATTAATCATGTGATAGAGCAGATTTAATTAGGGAAGTAAAAGTATTGTGTAGCAGTTGCATTCATGCCTGTATTCTGATAGGCTATGAAGACACAGGAAATAAAAAGAGCCGTGTCTTACAAACAGAGGATTGCCACAGGTATCCACTTGGGTTCAAAGGAGTCAATTGTTTCCTGAAGTATTTTG
The DNA here is from genome assembly GCF_021869965.1 of Rhincodon typus. Lineage (NCBI taxonomy): Eukaryota > Metazoa > Chordata > Chondrichthyes > Orectolobiformes > Rhincodontidae > Rhincodon > Rhincodon typus. Next base: position 22,184,725 of record NC_063350.1, on the reverse strand, counting down.
ATCGCTTACATTCTTACAGAGGTTGACTCCCACTGCTCTGTATCTTACTGGCGTATTGGCAAGACCTGTGAGTATAATGATGAAACTCCCTCATTACATGAATTCGATTTTTGCCTCTTAAAGACATGAACTCCTATAATTTCTCCAAGGGCGGATCAAGTCAGCAGTAGGTGAGGTGCCATTTGGTTTGATTCAAAATCTGCTTTAGTCCCTGGTCGAACCCTGGGCATGATGAAAACTGCTTGGTGCAAACAAATGAGTTTCTGTTTGTCTATCAGTGCGAAAATAAAGAACACAGTTAGACTAGTCTATTTGGGGGATTCTGATTTAATGCAGCAAGATAGATTCATTTTGCTCTCTATGCTACCAATCTTATTTTATCTGTGTTATCTTTTTATCTTAAATCTGTTTACAGTCTTTCTGAAAATTGTCTCCATCTTTTTTGTCACTTCAGCTGACTCAGCTGGCCTAAGCTGATTCAATAAAAGTCTTCCTTCTAAGACTCTTGCATGAATCAAAAAGAGTCTGTCGACACTGATGTATTATGCACTTCCTTAATTGACCAGATATTATTTATGAATTGCCATTGCTTAGAATCTACACGAAGCAATTATCCATGCTGCACTTTAATCACATCTCCTCTACCAACAGTTGAGCAACTCAATGTGCAGCTGGAACAGAAGTTGCTGGAAAAGCTCAGCAGGTCTAGCAGTATCTGTGAAGAAAAAAATCAGTTAAAGTTTCAGGTCCAGTGACCCTTTCTCAGTTCTGAGGAGTCAAATCAGTCAATGAACCCAAAGTGAACATTGGAAATAATGATCTCCAAGTCTTAGATGAATAACTGAAAAAAAGTGAGAAGTCATTTCTAAGAGCTTCAGGGTGCTAGAATTTAAGGGAATCAAAACAACATCAACAGATCTATTCACCCACTGATCAGGGAGCACAGGCCCAAGTCCCAGAACATGAAAATGTGAGATAGATTCTTAAAAACCTTCCAATACAGTAGTATTCTCCCATTTTTGGAGATGCTTCAATGAAAGGGCAGTCTTTCTCAGACTCAAATGGCATTTGCTGAGGACCACATCAACCTAAAAGACTTATGATACTACAACTAAGCAGCAATTCCTTCTCTCCCTTGGTATAAGGTTATCATGTGAGCCTTTGTCTGCTACTTTACCTCCTGCTCTGTTTCTATTGTTGTAACATTCATGGCGATCCCAAACTGGTACAGTCTCTGTGATAAAATATCAGACAAAATCTATTTCCCTGCCTCAAAGCTGGTGAAAAACGATTTGGAGCAGCCTTTCTTAGTTGCAAGTTTGAGAACAGATTTTCAAATCACTACAGTCAAAGCTGACGTTTCCAACATCCTTTCGAGACTGAAGATTCAGTCCTTTCCTAATTTGACAAATTAGACAAGTAACCTAGCCCTCTTTTCCACAGGTTTAAAGTCAGGATTGATTCACATGAACAAGGGTAACTATCAAATTTGTTTAGGACAATAGTTTTATACTTAACATATATCCTACATTTTTAAAGCATATTCTTATGTCAGCAGCAAATTAAATTGGCATTTAGCATCAGCTTTGGACTACTATTACTCGTTAGCAGTGTAGTTAAGGTAGAAATGAGAAATGATAAAAGCAAAAACTTGTGACAATGGTGTACAGACATCCTAACCCTAACAATAGATTAAGATGTGGTAGAAAGCGGCGACAATGGGAGCTTGAGAAAAAGGTGTTGAGTTGGGAGAATCATGTGCAGCAGTAATGCCCTCAACATTGTCACTGCCCAGAAATTTCAGGCTATCATCAAACTGTAAAACTACAAGTTCGTTATCTATTAATCAAAGAGCTTATATCTTTCTTGACTTCAGAACATCTCAAACCTCTCTACATTTTGGAAGTAACATCACTCCTGTAGGAAGGGATACATCCAGGCTGCACACAGCAAGGTCCCAGAAACAGTAATGACATAAATAACCCAGACAATCTGTTTCAGCAACTTTTGGAGTTGCTGTTGGGTTTTTGGTCTTCACTTTCAAATAACATTTGGTATGTCACAATCTTTGGTAGGCCTTTTATACTGTGAGTTTGCAATGTGTGTGTTACAAAAACACAATTGTACAGAAGTTCTACATCTATTATTAGTACGCAAGATTGTATGATAGAATTCAGTCCTAGCAGGTATTTCTGAGAAATCATATTTCATATTTGATACATTAATTACTTACATATTACCAAATATGTCTGATTTTATGCTTCTTTTATTGCCTGGGATTGATGGAATATATTATTTAATAGGACTTTGTGGCTGGCCTTTTAGTCAGGACACTCTGCACGGAATGCCTACCAATGTATTGAATGATTTAAATTTCTGCTGTGACTTATAAGTCACTTGCACTCGACTAATGAGAGCAGTCTAATAAATTTTAAAATGATGTACACAACTGCAAATTATTTGAATAATGTTTCAAAATACCTTTGAATGCACCTAATATGAAAATCATATCAGCTATGGACAGTAATAACACCAACTATTTCCATGGTCAATAATATACTTCAGAATATACTCCCAAAATCACTTAAGGAACTGTCAAGCTTAATACTCAAAACTCGCTGTCTCTGGTGACCAGTTATTTTCTACACTTCTAAAAAGAATAGCAATACCATTCTCAGCTGTGTGGGGACAGTCAAGGCCATTAGATGCAGTTTCAGTCAAGCAATCTCTCCAATCAAGCATTTAAAACAGGGCACATGCTAACACAGCTGATCGATGGCACTGGGACACATTCATTAATTCAAGGTTTCTGAGACAAAGCACAGAGGGAGGAGGTTTAGAGGTAGGGGTGGATCGGGGGGAACAAGAAATCAATCTTGACTCAAGTTTCTCTCTCAGCTGACTTCGGTAGTGTTTCTTTACAGTTCCATTTATCAAATTGTTGTCATAGGTAACAAGAGAATAGTAAACAGCACAAGCACCGACTACATGTGAGATTTTAGAGGCAGCAGGAATAGATTTTGTGGTAAACAGAAACAGTTATTCCAAAAGACAATCCAATTTAATAATAATTGTTGATGTGAATATAAGTCTTGAATGCTTCATATATTCTACATTAACAAGAATTGATTGAAGAAGGCACTATTCAGATTAACAAGTTTTCAAAAGACGTTTTGTCAGTAGAATGTTTCAGAATTTAAGAATGCTTTCTCCAATTTAAGGACACAATTTTGCATTTAAAATGTAAGGATGTCTTAGCTTAAACATTATTCCTTGGGCACAGCCAGCAGTTTGATACAGTTTGTATCACTGACTGGGGAGCCTGTTTTTGTAGTCAGTGCAAAATGAAGTGCATCTCTTGATTTTTGAAATTGCACGATAATATATATAGTAACACTTGTATGTTGATGGCATCTAGCAGTAACTCCTCATTGCATCAGTCAAGCCCCCCATTGCCTTCGGCTTATCATGCTTCTGGCCTGACATCCTTGTGGAGGAACTAATAATTTCCTCCAATTAAATGTTAGACTGGTGCCTCTGGCCCAATATTTACAAGGGACAGAGGGTGCAGAAGAATGAGATATCCATTAGGGCAGTTCCTGGCAAGTATGAGGGGGAAGTTACAATTGAAACTTGGTGAGTGATGAAGGAAAAAAAAATCTGTTGAGGAGAAAGAAGCCACAATTAGCAGAAGGGAGGCTGAAGGCTTCCTCAAAAGGCTGAGGGAGTTACTCTTGCTCTTTGCCAATAGGAATGCTTAAAAACGAACACACTTACTAGAGCCAGCAGCTCTATTGTCCTTTCATTATTTGAGATCTGGAATCCTGAAAAAATTGACTGACAATAGTTAAAATTATATCAAATGACAGATTGAAACTTGGAGAAAAAATGGGCATTGAAAAATACCGGTTGGAGGGTCAGGGAGTTATCCTTCATATTATAGCTTTTAACCTTCCCTCTGTGGAATACGGTCAGTATCAACAATACCGTCTTGGACCACTGCCATAATGTCTATTCCCCAGCTACCAATACTGATCCCCCTCCAGGGTTCACTGACTGCCCATATCTCTATTTGCACCATGCTCTTTTCACCCAACATCTCTCAGCTGAATGATCTATATTGGCAGTAAATCTGGAGCCATCACAAATTTAAACTTTTCATCCCTTTTTCAAAATGTTCCAATGGCTTGGCTCCTCCCTATCTCTGCAAACTCCTTCAGCCTGACCCCTATCTAAGAAAACAAGGTGCAGGGCTGGATGAACACAGCAGGCCAAGCAGCATCATAGGAGCAGAAAGGCTGACGTTTCAGGCCGAGACCCTTCATTAGAAAAGGGGGAGGGGAAGGGGGGTTCTGAAATAAATAGGGAGAGAGTGGGAGGCGGATAGAAGATGGATAGAGGAGAGGATAGGTGGAGAGGAAACAAACAGGTCGAAGAGGCGGGGATGGAGCCAGTAAAGGTGAGTGTAGGTGGGGAGTTAGGGAGGGGATAGGTCAGTCCAGGGAGGACGGACAGGTCAAGGGGGCGGGATGAGGTTAGTAGGTTGGAGATGGGGGTGCGGCTTGAGGTGGGAGGAGGGGATAGGTGGGAGGAAGAACAGGTTAGGGAGGCGGGGACGAGCTGGACTGGTTTTGGGATGCGGTAGGGGGAGGGGAGATTTTGAAGCTTGTGAAATCCACATTGATACCATTGGGCTGCAGGGTTCCCAAGCAGAATATGCGTTGCTGTTCCTGCAACCTTCGGGTGGCATCATTGTGGCACTGCAGGAGGCCCAGGATGGACATGTCGTCTGAGGAATGGGAAGGGGAGTTGAAATGGTTCGCGACTGGGAGGTGCAGTTGTTTATTGCGAACCGAGCGTAGGTGTTCTGCAAAGCGGTCCCCAAGCCTCCGCTTGGTTTCCCCGATGTAGAGGAGGCCACACCGGGTACAGCGAATGCAGTATACCACATTGGCAGATGTGCAGGTGAACATCTGCTTGATGTGGAAAGTCTTCTTGGGGCCTGTGATGGGGGTGAGGGAGGAGGTATGGGGGCAGGTGTAGCACTTCCTGCGGTTGCAGGGAAAAGTGCCGGGTGTGGTGGAGCTGGAGGGGAGTGTGGAGCGGACAAGGGAGTCACGGAGAGAGTTGTCCCTCCGGAAAGCAGATAAGGGTGGGGAGGGAAAGATGTCTTTGGTGGTGGGGTC
>NC_063350.1:22106435-22169539 GCF_021869965.1 Rhincodon typus | reverse complement strand
GCTGGATGAACACAGCAGGCCAAGCAGCATCATAGGAGCAGAAAGGCTGACGTTTCGGGCCTAGACCCTTCATCTCTTGTCCCCTTTGTGGTGAATTGGCTTCCTGATAGTTTAGAGTAAGTGTAAATGTGTTTTAAGTGGAATGTCCAGTTGAATGCGTTGGTACCTCTGAAGAGTCCAAGATGTCTGAAGTTGTCATCTAAGGTCTGGTTCATTGTGCCTTTAGGAATAGAGCGTGAATAGGATTTCTAATTAACGATGGTTCCAGACAGCTATCCCAGTGATTGCGTATTCCAGAGCATAGCCCATCTGCCTTTCTTTTAGTTTTAAAAGTTCAGTTAAAAATCCAGGGATTTTTGCTCCCTCCTACAGATGGCAGCTGTCCAAGAAGGCAGCTCCTTCACTGCCTGCTGCAGTGGCAATTAAGGATGGACAATAAATGATGGCCTTGCCAGTGATGCCTACATCCCATTAATAAATAGGAAAAAAATAGCAATTGGGCATCAATGGGGTGTCCCCAGGATCAAGGACCCGCGGAGGGAGTGTGGAAAACCTATCTCTGAGAGCTGCCAGCCAATTAAGGACTGGTAGCTGTGCATTGCTGGGCAGCAACATGGAAGTGGTGGCTGCTATCAGAGACCCAGAGTGACTGATGGTGGTCTGGGCTTGTGAAGAGCAGATCACAGTGGGGTGGTGACTGGATAATGAGGGAGCACCATTTCCCTAAGTCAAGTCCCTCCATCAGACATTGATTGATGTCTGACAGGGTTTACATTTCTCACTTCTTGCATGATGAGTTCATCGCTCAGCGAGGGCCTAAGTTAGTAGCAGGACAGGAAGGCCAGCACATTCCCTGCCCGAGACCTCATCAGGACAGAGGAGAAAAGGTAGCAGGGTCCCTACCCAACACCGAATGAGTGAGGCCTTTAAGTTCTGATATTAATTCTGTTTCTCTCTTCACAGATATCACTTGACCTGTTGATTTTTACTGGCATTTTCTGTATTTATTTCAGATTTCCAGAATCTGCAGTTGTTTGCGTGTACAGCTAATGTTATTTATGATGTTATGATTAAACTCAGACCAAATGATTTTCTGAAAGTAGAGTAAGGGAACAATAATAACCACCAGACTTCATTCCTACATTTTTCGCCTTAGTGTTAGTTAAACATTAAAATCAAATATTGTTCTTTGCCCTCCTTTGTTTCTTTTTTGTCTTGATCTGATCTTTCTTTTCCTCTCTTTATTTCTTTTTTCTGCACCTGCTTTAAATCTAATTCACCCACTTCCTTCATTTTATTCAATCTATTTTTTTCTCAATCTTTAAATCTCATTGATTAAGGAGATACATAGTTGGCTCTGTCACTCATTAAGGGTTCCAGGTGTCTAACTGCCCTTGTACTTGCTGCATTATGGGGCTGACTATATTTGAGATGAAGAGTGCAGGAGAAAGGAATGGTGCATGTGGTGAGATTGCATGCTCCAGCAAACTTTAACCCATTATATCAACCTTGCTACAGGCATAAAATGATACTGAACACCTGAGGTAATTCAGTATCAGTTAAATAAGTTGACATTTCGAGAACAAGGATAAAAACAAATAATCCATGATCAATTCCCTGTAACCGAAAGAACCATGTCACTGCAACTACATCAAACAATTTGTCCTCTGATACTAATGCATTTTAAAGTGGATTTTAGATGATCACTGTAAGATGTCAAGTGCCTAACAGCACAAACAGCATTTCAATTATATACCTTGACGTTTGTTATTTTTCTGCATGGCATAAAAATCTCACTGACACAAATATAACAAACTAGAGAGAAATAACTATAGTGAACTACACTGAGATTTTGATGTAAAGTTGTTAAAAATTCAAAAGCTGAAAAGATAAACTTCATGATTCCACTATGTCTTCAGAAGACAGCATGTTAACAAAAAAAGTAGAGGAGAAGTGTTGCAGGCAAACAAGTAATTATAAAATCATAGATAGTAGGAACTGCAGATGCTGGAGAATCCGAGACAACAAGGTGCAGGGCTGGATGAACACAGCAGGCCAAGCAGCATCATAGGAGCAGAAAGGCTGACGTTTTGGGCCTAGACCAAATAATTCCCTGTGCTGATGCTAATCCTTCAACTGAACAATTGACACTAACTCCATCTTCCTAGAGTTTCCTTATTTCTTTTATTGCACATATTTATTTCATCCCTTTGCCCTGAATAGCCATTTATGGAAAAGCAAACCACATTGTAATGTTATTTTCAAGAACATTTCCCTTCATTTTCTCCTCTACCTTCAAAAGCAATTTCCATAATTTAACAGTTTGTAGCCTAATCACTTTTCATTCATACCATCCAGTTTTAGAGCATACCTATTCTGATGATTCTGTTTGTGCACTTGACAACATTGCACACACTGAGCTAAACTTTGCTGAGCACACAATATTGAGGAAGGCACTTGCATAGTTTCTTTAGGCATAATTATTTTCAATTCCATGGGGGAACAACTGTGCACATTCTCATGTAGTAATTTACTGCCAGTAGTAAGTTAAGCCCTCATTGCCAATTTAAATAAATTATGGTAATATCACAGCTTAACAGCCGGAAATTAACCACTTGACCTTTACTAAAGAGTTTGCTTTCATTCCTACTGGTAAAAAAAATCCTCTGAAAGACAGACAGGAATAAATTCAAGGAGAAATAAGCAGAAGAACATTTTCTGGAAGAAAATCACAAAAAAGCATGAAGATTTTATAAGGATCTCAGTCCAAATGCTACATACAAACACAATATATTTCAGGAAAAGACCATTAAGTCCCATTGGAGCCCTAAGTTTCACAAAGAAAGAGAAATGATGTGGTGAAAATGCTGGAGGACAGATAGAATTCCAAGAACTACCCTCCAAACCCAGCATTTCTCATTTAGCGTCATAGAGTAATGCAGCACGGAAACAGGCCCTTTGGCCCAAACTGGTCCATGCTGACCATGGTGCCCTCTCAGCTAGTTCCGATTACCTGAATTTGGTCCATATCCCTCTAAATCCTTCTCATCCATGTACCTATCCAAATTTTTTTTTAAATGTTGCTATTGTATCTGCCTCAAACACTTTCTCCAGCAGCCCATTCCATGTACTAATTATATTCTATATATATTCTACTATATTCTACAGGGACAGGACTGGGGAAGACCATAGTTTGCTCATGCATGTTTCTTGTAGGCTGCTGACCATTTGACTGGCTAAATACCACCGTTGAAATTGAATTTTGGAGTCTTTGGTGTCAAGAACTCAGAATTGGGACAGTAGACCAGGTAATAATAGGTCTGTCCACTCAGTGCATTTCTTTTGGATAGCAAGGGTACCCCTTTGAAGAGCTGAAGTACTGGTGTAGGAAAATTCCCAGGACAAATTGGAGAGGTGGCAGAGCGGGTTAGGACTCCTTTGGGAGGACACATCAGGTAGTCTTTCGTACTGTTAATTGCGGTGAACATTGTGCGTAAAATGTGCCTCAACTCCTTGGAACTGCCTAACTTCGCAAGACATGTCAGGAAGTATCCAGAATTATCAACAAGTGTTGAAGTTTCAAGCAGTGTGTAGAGTTGTCAAAATGTTTATTTATGTATGAGTGTTTTTCACAATACAATCTAGTCAACAGTTTACATGCTGAAGTAATAGAACTATATTTTTCTTCAATATGAGTAGATGTTTGTGGATGGATAGTCAGTGAGTTAGCATGGTAGGTGAAGAGGTGAGGTGGTGGATGGAAGTAGGCAATAATTTTATATGTGGATGTACGAGCCATGGGAGGCAGATAAAAGCATTCAGTTTCATAGTTCGGAATAGTTGAGGGGTGTGAAACAGGTGTGAGGGATGAGGGCTGGAGTAATATTTCATGTTTCACCCCTTTGGAGACTAAGTTGCCCCTTGTCTAGTCCCAGGGCACCATTTGTGGAGATAGAGTAATGTTTGGGTTTGTAAATAGGCATGCTTGTGCCTAAAATGTGCATAAATACATTGGGACTGGCAAAGTTGTAAATAGACAGTCTGTAGTGATCGGAACAAGGTTGGCCAAGTGGATCTTGTTGAGTATGAGCTCCCTGATTGGAGTTGTTAACCTGGGCCAATCATAGAGTCCTGGCTGACAGAAAAGAACAGGAGTCTCAGGGTTTCTCCTCACTCCACTGATTGGCTCTGAGCTGGCTGGTCAGGGTCCACGTTCTGTGCACGTGGAAATAAAGGTGACTTGCTGATGGGATACTGGCCTCTGTGGAATTATTTCACAGTCCAAAAAAGCTTTTATTTAGTTCATTCATAGGATTGGGCATTGCTAAGCCAGCATTTATTGCCCATTCCTAGTTGCCCTCAAGAAGGTGATAGAGAGTTGTTTTCTTGAACTGCATATTTGTGATGCAGGTACACTAACAGTGTTGTTAAGGAGAGAGTTCCAGGATTTGACCCAATTTTAGTGAACAAGCAGTGGTATACTTCCAAGTCAAGATGGCATATTACTCGGAGGGAAATTTGCAGTTGGAGGAGTTCTTATGTGTCTGCTACTCTTGTCCTTCTTGGTTATAGAACTCACTGATAAGGAAGGCACATCTAAGGTGCTATGGACCAGACCAACCTCTTCAAAATATAGTAAGATGATAGCCTACACTCCAACGTTTTCTTATTTTTAAAGGCAAGTGTAAGGCATTGTATTTCAGATGCAATTTGATTACTCAAACTACCAGGCTTGAAGCAAAACACACTTTGTTCTCACACTACAGTTAAAGTACAAACCAAAGAAAGAAGAATTGGAATGACTTAACTCTATTGGAAAACTTAACAGAATGATAGATTATTTAACTACTAAACAACAACTGTTCTAATATAGCAACATCCCATAAACACACCCTTTGCAAAGGCAAATTCAGTAAAAATAGATTGGCTCATATGCAATTCTCCAGTCCAAGAGGAAAGAACTTCAAGAGAAAACCCTGAGAAAGAGAGGGAGAACTCCAGTATTTTGCTGTAGCAGGGAGAGATGTGTAGCAGCTTCCAAACACCAACAGCTACTGAAAGTTAAACTAAAATCTTGGTTCTGTGGGAGCTTGACCCCACCTTTTCATGCTGCTTCTGTTCCAACTTTTAAACAAAACCCAAGGCCTCATAAGTTTCTTACTTTATAGGCTTGGAGCAGACCACTTACCACCTCTGTCTCAACCTCTCTTCATGAAAAAAGGACTAAATACATCTCTTAAAGCCATAGTATTGTCACAAAGAAACCTTGATGAATTATTGCAGTGCATATGCAGTTCAAGAAAACAACTCTCTATCACCTTCTTGATACTCCAAAATAAATGGAATTACAAAACCAGTGCCTGCTTGGAGTTCCTAGTGCTTTCACACATAAGATCATTATAGGATTTGTGCTGCATGACTGATTTATCAAACTACATTTTCTTAATGGAGTGCCAATAGTTGGACAGCTGTAACAGATTATTTAAGGGAAATGTTTGTTGAAATAAAACATTCAAGTTTTAAGTGAAATGCTCATTTACATAAGTTGTCGCGTACTAGAATGAAATGTTTGTTTTCATAAGAGACTAGTTGAAACAAATTCAATGTACTTGATACTTTCTTTCAGTGATGAGAGGGTTATTTTTAGTCATGACATCATCAATAATAATTAAACTGATAACTTTATTTTCTGATAGCATGTGTCCTGTTTTATACCCATGTTAAATAAAAGGTGAGTTGGCATGGACAGGGAAGGTCAAACTGCAATGAGTGAGAATAGAGTTGGCACTAAGTTGGCATGAGGGCTTTAAAGGGCCATTGGGATAATGACAGGCATATGTAATATGAGGGATCGTGAGGCCTGCAGATGAGTAGATGAGCATAAGGTAGCAAAGGATTTATGAGAGTTAATGCGGGATAGGTAAATGGCAATAGGATGGTACAGGGGGTATGAGGGGTCATGGGGAAAAAGGCATATTTTGGCATCGAGGAGTAATGGAAATGTGAAGGTGTTGAGAACAGGGGTGTGTTTCTTGTCTTAATCTTCATTTTTAAACTTTGAAGAGTGCTGAAAACTTGCACTCCACTAGCCCACCTGAAGAACTGGCAGCCTCTTATACCTTCCTTGGGTCACCCAGCCCGACTCCCAATCCAGCACGCTCCCCAATCCAAAAAGTGGAAGTATGGGTAGCCATTTTTAAGAGTCCTGTTCATAGAGTTGGGATTCCTCCTGGCTCCGAGCACACAACTTAGGAACTTGGGATAAAAATCAAGGCTAAAGTTTTCCTGATTTCCTTATCTGCTGCTGGCCAGCTCTTCACTCATCATTGCCCTTCTCCAGGAACACTTCCAATTCACTCATGGTTATAAATTGTACTGTCTGTCTCAGTGTTCTTTCTTGGCAATTTAATCAGCAACATTCTTCTACCTTAATTTGTTTGCTTTCAACTTTCTAAAAATGGAGCCTTTTTGCTAAACAAGCTAGGGAGTCAAAGAGTTGCAAGATGAGGTTGAGAGACTAGCTTTTCCAGGTTTGAGGTCCTACAGAACAAAATAATAGAGTAAAGAGCAAAGGACTAGCCCATAAAAATCAGAATAGAAGAAAACCATTACTAGGATAAATTTTCAGTTTTGAACCAATTGACTGCTTTGATTCCAACAAGGTCAGTTTCAATGCAGTTATATGATATGCCTTTCGTTTTTACACATATCAAACACGTGAAATACGACTAGCCCTTCTCCTTGCATTTTTATATTTCATCAACTTGAACAGAAAATATAACGATAGATATTGCAAATACCAGGAACTCTCCCACATCAGGAATTTGAATTTATTAAGCTGTAGCTCATATTTAATTATTAAAATTATTGTTATTCAGGTGGGAATGTGATGAAATACTTAACTACAATTCACATTTTAATATTTAAACAAATAATTAGTTCACATCACAAAAGACAGATGCCTCTTCTGAACTGAATGCATTGTGGTTTGCAGTGTGATGGCATTAGAGCTCAGTGGCTCGAGAGACAGCACAGAATGGAAAGGAATGAATAAGCTTATCAAAGTAAACATCGGAGGAACAGGACAGATCCCATCTGTCATGTAACAAGCAAGGTACCTCCAGGGCAAGATCGTCACAGATGATTAGAGCAGGGACAGAGCAGACACAACATCACATAGATAGTTACAGTTAAGAGACATTATTCAGTGATTTCAACTCATCTTTCCATAAAGTCTTATAAACTTCCCATCACAGCCTCCACCTGCATTGCAAATGGTTTCAGAAGTCTTGCCTCTTCTAAGATGATGCATACCCTATTCCAAACATGAGGCATTGATCACATTTTATTTCTTACATTTTAACATTTGACTCATAAATTCTCTTATCCTGTAACCTGTAGAACAAACATGCTTTATTTTTGAAAATATCTAATACACTGATGACTACAGTATAATTTTCAAACTATTGTCACCCCATTTAACTAGTGCCCAAAGAACTCAAGAAACTGAAACAGTTAGGCTGTAAGGTTGCCCTGATATTCCTGTCTATTAGAATGGCTCATGGAGGATCTCATCTCAATTTATGAAAAGTTTCCTAAAATCAACAGCAGTTTTATTTAGGCTAAAATCTTTTAAGATATCATTAATAAAGAAAGGTGGGGTTCAGTAGATTGGCTCACTAATCAGGAATAGTCACTCTGATTTCTCTCCACAATGCTGCCAGACCTGCTGAGCTTTTCCACCAATTTCTGTTTTTGTTTCTGATATCCAGCATCTGCAGTTCTTTCAGTTTTTATTCAATTATGCTGTTGCACGTTTAGCCACTCTCTACTGTGCAATTTAGGGATGCAATCAGTCATAATATGAAATCATCTCAGATCTAACATGAACAACAGTTGATTTTTCCAAAGATTCCAATTGAAATAATGTCCCAGATTTTCCAGTAGGGAAGTTTTTGTCTTTGAAATATTGACTAGAATTGTGCATCATTGCAGGTAGGGACCATGCAAAGTCCTGACACAGCTGGCTCCATGGAAACTGCCTGGGAAGTTGAAACTTCCAATGGGAATTACTTGGAGGTCAGAATCCTCTGAAACAGTCCCTAAACCTGAGTTAGAATCGAAGACTTCAGAGGGCTCCAAGTTACTTGCCTTAATCATTCACTAGGAACAGCTAAACAAATTAAAGCCTTCTCTATGTCCTGGCCAATGATAACACTAACTATCTTCCGTCTCTAACAAGTCATGACTGGCCCCAGTCTTGCCCTGATTACTTGCCTGAACCCGCCCCCGATGACATCTGACCCCCAACTCCCCTCTCCCGGTCCTGATGTCCTGCTTGATCCATTCCTGACCCTCCCCATTTCCTCTCCATTGACACTCGACCAGCCATGAACTCCCTGACATTCCCAGAGCTGAACACTCCGACTGCATCCAACTCCCTTCCTGACAACTCCCCCCAGCCAGCTTTCTCCCACATCAATTTGACAACCTAATTCCCTCTTTCCCCTAATCCCCATGAGCACTATTACCCTGACCAAAACCCCCAATCTCAACCTCCGCTACACCATTGAATCAAAAGGGTTTTTACTTTCAAGATAGAAATCGCTGCCCTCAGCATTCACATCTTTGCTGTGATTTGCTTTGAAAATTTGCTGTGAACAGATGCACTGTATTTGCGACACAATTAGGAAATTCCTGAACATGCAACTGACTGTTTAGCAACACAGCTCAAAACACAAAAGTGGCATGGGATTCAGCAGTTTTACTGGCTGACCTGACATTTTTCAGTTCTATTGCTAAAGTAAGAGACATGTCAGGTTGAAAGGATTTTATAAGGGAGGGTGAACAAATAGTCAATCAGATCCATGTGGAAATAATATAAATAAAGACAGGTCTAAAGTCCTCCAAAACAAGATTAGGTCCTTCTGAAACAAGCTATCACTCTATTGGGCTCATTCACCTCTGAATCACAAGATTATGGGTACAAGTCCCGTACAAAATCTAGGATGCTTCTCCAGTACTTTACTGAGGGTATGCTGCACTGTTAAACTTGTGCTACCTTTTGTATAGAGTATAAAACTAAAGCCTCATCTGCTTTTTCAGGTTGAAGTAAAAGACACAATACAATATGAGCCTGGGAATTATCCCAAGTGTGCTGCCTAATATTTAGCCTTCAATCAAACAATAAAAATCTGGTTGTTATCATATTACTGTTTGTTAGAAAGTTTGCTCTGTGCAAATTAGATGCCATGTTTCCTACATTTCAACAATTATTGAAATCCAAAAAGTACTTCATTCATTGTAAAAAGTGATTTGGGATGTCCAGAAGTCAAAAAGCCACTCTATAAATATGAGGATATCTTTTAGGAATTTAAGCAAAACTAATCTCAAGATTACTTCTCCATTCATGTGTTAAAATAATGAAGTATAGTGTGACTAGAAAGATCAATGTATGGTCAAAATTGTGGTGTCAGGGAGATAGATTGGCATTGGTCCTAAAACACGAAATGAAAATATATGTTGGCTCAAGAAAAGTTATGTAACAGCAATATCATGAATATTTGCTTTTAAATATGTTTGTGCTGCAATGCATTAACTACTGGCAGACTTCTGGCTCCAAAATTAATGAGTTGAGACAGGGAGGCTCAATTTTACTGGTTTGAAAGTAATACAAAGTATAAATTTCAAACTGATATTAATATGGAATAAAACAAAACATATTGTGCAATGGCTGGTTTATTTTCTAAATCAATTGCAAATTGAGATTCATAAATCAGTTAGTGAAAAGCCCATAAAAAGTATATAAGTCTATATTCAGCAAGAGTGAAAAACTAGACCTAGGAAGAAAATATAAAGATCTGAAATTGTGTTGACAATTGTCCATCAAAATTTAATTTTCAAAGAACATTAACTTGTTTTCTCCTGTCACAATATCATGTAACAGGTGCTGTGGAAAAATGTTGTAGTAGGTTTTAATAAATTTGACACTGGTATGAAATTGTTTTTCTCATCCAAATATGGTCTTTCTAAAGTCTGAATGAATACCAGTTAGTTCACTCAGTTATGATCTTTGATAGGATGATACATTGTGTACCCGAATATTGTCCTTCAAGCTTACTTTATCATCCCATTTTATTTTCAGTCTATCCACATTATCTGATAGGAAGATAAAAGGTTCTTCTGTCCCAATTACTTATTTATATATGTATCATGTCAAGTGGATGCCAGTTCTAGCCAGTACACTCTCCTTTGGGACTTCAATGAAAAGAATCAAAGGGCACTTTGATCTTTCTCATTTTTCTTCAATGACAGCAAAGTCCCACTGGAGGTTATGTTCTGGTCTTTTAGATATATGTCTGAACAGTCCTTATCCATGGTTTGAATTCTTACAAATGTAGTGGGAAGATTCTCGGTTGCCTACACACAAGATGCAGGTCCTAGCTGTGAAATGCATTCATGATAAAAGCCCTGCCCTATATTGTCACTGAGCATTCTAAGGGATGAATCAGACTTTCCCACTTACACTTCCTCTAGGTCTATCATTTACTTTTTTCACACGTCTCATTACCATTCTCTTTAGCTTTGCACCACCAGCACCTTTGTCATTTTATCGCTCCTGTCTTCCAAATAGTCACAGACTTTCCATTTTCTCCCTTCTTCCCCTCCTTTCTTTGCCTGCCTCTAGTCTCGTGTCAAATCTGTTATATCTTTAACTTTACCCAGTGCCAATGAAACACCATCCACGTGAACACTGAGCAGAATCTTGAGCTACTTCTGGAAGTAGGAAGCAAGACAGGTAGAGAAACATAACTTGTTATTCATTCACGGATGATGGCATCTCTGGCTAGGCCAGCATTTTTGCCCATCCCAGAGGGCAGTTAAGAGTCAACCACATTATTGTGGGTCTGGAGTCACATGTAGGCCAGACTAGGCAGTTTCCTTCCCTAAAACACATCAGTGAACCAGATGTATTTTTCCGACAATCGTTTCATGGCCATCATTAGACTCTGAATTCTAGATTTTTAATGAATTCAAATTCCACCATCTGCCATGGCAGTATTCAAACCCGGGTCCCCAGAATATTACCAGGGTCTCTGGATTAACAGTCCAGCAATAATACCACTGGCCATCACCTCCCCATTAAAAAATCGGAAAAGATATTAAAAACAAGATTCTCAACAGTGGGATGTAAGTTTGTAATTAATGATGTAATTAATTTCTGAAATTTAAAGATGACCTATTAAAAGGAGAGCACATGAGAATCAAGTACTCCTTCCCAATTAAGCTGAAAATGAGCAAGCAATACATGCCTTCAGATTCACAACAGCATTATAATTGTGTGTAATAGGTGAGGTAGCCAGCTGTCTGGACTTTGATGTGAGTTGTCATTATTTTGTTAACTTTAGGAGTGTTCATATATGCCAGACCATATCTGAGACTGGGTGGCAGCAATCCAAGCACAGGGTGTAAAGTATGACTGAGGGAGAAAGGCTGAAAGTGTGGTGGGTACAGGTCATGGGGGCTGGTCAAAGGTGGAAGTCTATCTGGCAAAAGGAAGCAAGCTGACCAGGGAAAGGAGGCAGGTTGACTGACAAAGGGTGGAAAGGCCAGAATGATTCACTGAGAGTGTCCACTGTAAGAGATCCAGTGATGCTTCTGGCCTGCCTATCTGGGTGTCAATTAAATATGGCACTAGGTTCTTTGAATCATAGGACAATAGAGAAGTTTCAGCATAGAAAGAGGCTGTTCAGCCTATTGTATCTGTGTCAACTGAACAAACTAACCCACACATTCTAATTCTACTTTCCAGCACAGGTTCCGTAGTGTTGCAGGCTACAGCACTTCAGGTAGAGATCCTGGTTCCTTTTAAATGAGACTGGGCAGCAAATTCCAGGCACCCATTACGCTCTGGTTGAAAATGGGGATGACCATCTATCCACCTTGCCACAAGGTTCACTGACCTCCTTGCACATGCATTTAATGAGCTAATAATTGGGTAATTACGCAAAAATGAAATTCCAAAACATCTCCATGAGCAGAGTGACATTCAGCTCCACACCCACTGTTGAACCTGTATTCCATTCTTTTTCATTTCTTCCTCCACAGACATACCAGAACTGTTGAAGGTTTACAGCATTTTTTCAGAGATAGCAAGAACCGCAGATGCTGGAGTCAGAGACAACACGGTGTGGAGCTGGAGGAACACTGCAGGCCAGGCAGCATGAGGGGAGCAGGAAAGTTGACGTTTCTGGTTCTAATCATGAGTGACGCTTGCTTTGAAAAAGTACTTTGCATGCTGTCTCTTACCCCAGTGTTAAATCAGTTAGCGTACAGTTTAAATAAACGCAAAATCAGTATCAATGACCCAGCTTTCAGGCTCAGCCAAGTAGAGGGGAGGTGATGGCCTAGTGCTATTGTAGGAGATCAAGATTCTAATCCTGTTATGACAGTAGAATTTGAATTCAGTAAAAATCTGGAATTAATTGTCAATTGTCATGTAAGACCCATCCAGTTCACTAAGGTCCTTGAGTGAAGGAAATTGCTGTCCTTACCTGGTCTGGCCTATTTGTGACTGCAAACCCACAGCAATGTGTTTGACTTTTAACTACCCTCTGGGTAATTAGGGATGGGCAACAAATGCTGGCCCAGCAGCAAAGCCCACATACGATAAATATTTTTTTTTTTTAAATGACAAACCGTGATACAGGTCTGGCAAAGTTTCTCCAAACTGATCCTCACCAAATGGCATGTGGCTTAGCCAAAGGATGGGACACAGACATGTCATAGATGTTTAGTTCAATGCCAGTACTATTGTACAAAAGATGAAACTTTGTGAAAAGCTCAAAGACCTTACAGCAGTGACAAATCAAAATTTGCCATTACATATTTAGGTATTGCAGGAACTGTTACAAACCAGAAATTGGTCTTCCTATTTGCGCATTCCTTCAGTATCTCTCCAGATTGCACAGATCCCATTTGAGTTCACACTGCACTTGCTAATTCTTCCCTGATTCTTTAGAAGCCATTCAGTATGTCTTGAGGTTTATAGAATAAGGTAGCATTAAACAGTAGAGAGATGATGGTGATAAGAGTAAATCACAAATCAGGCCAAAGGCATTTCTCCTCAGTTAGCTGTAGATAATTGTGACTAAACATATATATTTTCTTGCCAGAACAGAAGTTCTTTTCCGATTTTGTCCTGCATTCCAAACAGTCTTCTACATAATTCTCTTTTTCATCATTTTACCCGGCAACAATGAAAAACCAGTGTGCAAGAAAGAACTATGGTAACAGAGAGAAGATATACAGAAGTTTGAAACCAGTTATTGATGCAACGTGATTTTCTTTAGTTAGACCTTGTAACATAAATCGAAGAGACTGAGTTCTTTTTGAGATAGATATCATGAATTGATATCCTAGACTTACATATGTAAAGAAACATGGTACCCAGACTGTGTAATTATTACAGCTTATAGATAGCTGCCTGATGAACTGAACCGTATGGACGGAGTGGACCCACTGACACAAAGTGTACTCATTGACTGCTGAAAGTAAGATGGACACCTTTTATAACTCTAAAGCTTTTATATGTCATGGTGTCATCTAATTGTGTTAAAGGTACAGTGCTTTGATGGAATTTGGGCCATAACGACAACATTGTGGAAAATATATACAAGGGTGCACATCAATAAATTATTTTTATAGATTAAGATAACACTTTGGCAGATGTATAATATAACCAGATTTAGTCCTTATACAATACAGTGACTCAGGTACATGTCTTCACTCTGTAATTTGCTACCTCTGTTGTCTGGAATGATCATGTTCTTTCCAACGAATGGTTGATCATGTACAATTCAAATGTATCATCTGTTTTATCACATGATTCAACAATTGATTATGACAATGTTGTTCATTCTGGGCTATTCACAATGTTAAAATATCTTTCCATGAACCCATTGTTTCATACGAAGATCTCAAACTGTAATGCGTTATCCTGGTTCAAGTTGGAATAATTGTCTGCAAGCAGTTTGCAAGCAATTGATCATTATCTTGTACCAATTTCTCCTTTCTTTCTGATAATATATCATGAACATGCAGTGTTGTTCAGAATGTGTGAGGGAACAACTGTGTGAGTCTGTTTCCCAAACAGGAGAGTTGCCAGTTGGGTAAACCACTGCCTAAAAGAGCAGCATGTACATTTAAGATAGCTATTCAAAACTCTTGGCAACTTGCTCTATATTTAATGATATTGTGATCCAAATCTTTGGTGTTGGTATTGATGTATTTTCTATCACATAAATCATAATAATATATTGAGTGGTGTATGTCAGTAGACCAATAATAAAAAAGCTTTACTGTGTCAACAATGTCTCTATCCTGAGGACTCATTTTAACATTTAACACAGATAACGCCATTACATTGGGATGTGAGACACATTGTAAGCTGTTAGCTTGTCATAAGTTGTGGCTATTTCCCAAGTATCTCTCGTGTAAGATGTGAAAGGGATAGCATTTTCACATATTCCATTCACTTTTGGGTATATCATTTAGATGGAAGTAAAATATTCAACTTTTCTGATGGTATCCATGTGGTGTGTCAAATTGGCCATATGTACTGTCTGACTGGGGTCTACAAACTGTAACACTGCAGTTACCTTTTGGATTTTGTTGATATACTTTTGTGGTAGATTGAATACAGGAATGAGATAGAGTGCTTGGTGCATGGTGTAAAGATAACAATCTTTCCCTCAACGTCAACAAAATTGAAAGATTTGATCGTTGACTTCGGGAAGCAGGGTGGAGGGCACACCCCTGTCTCCATCAATGGTGCTGAGGTGAAGTTGGCTGAGAGCTTCAAGCTCATTGTTCATGATCACCAATAATCTGTACTAGTCCACCCATGTTGACACTATGGCCAAGAAAGCACAATGGCATCTCTACTTTCTCAGCAGGCTATGGAAATTTGGCCTGTCCATACAGACTCTTACCAATTTTTATAGATGCACCATAGAAAACATCCTATCCAGATACATCATGACTTGGTATGGTAACTGCTCTGCCCAGGACCATAAGAAACTGCAGAGAGCTAAGCTCACAGCCCAGTCCATTGTGCATGCCAGTCTTCCATTCATTGACTCAACTTACACTCCTCGCTGCCTCAGGAAGATAACCAAAGACCTCTCCCACCCCAGTTACAATCTCTTCCAACCTCTCTCTGACAGACAGAAGATACAAAAGCTTAAACACATGTACCAACAGATTCAAGAGCAGCTTCTTCCCTGCTGTTATTAGACTTTTGAATAGAACTCTCAAATTTTAAAATTAATGTTGATTTCACACTTTGTGTACCTTCTCTGCAGCCGCAATATTGTATTCTCCGCTTTGTTCTTTTGCCCTAATGCACTTTTTATGGTATGATCTACCTGTACTGCATGCAAAACAAAACTTTTCACTGTACTTAGACACGCATGTCAACAAAAAATCAAATCAAAGTGAAGTTTGGAAACATCCTTGACAGCATTCCTTGGCTGTTTCTTCTTCACAAGTGTTGTAGATCATGGTGTTGTAATTTTGGTTTCTCAGACCACAAGGATTTCTTGCACATTTTAGCCCAATGTCCTCATGGAGGACATAGCTTGCAAATGTTATGAAATTCTAGATCACGTTTTTGGTGGGCACATCTTATTCGCAACTTGGATAGTTTGCTATTCTTATTGACAGTTCCAATAGTTGTTTCAGAGGTAAGCATCTGCAGATGCTGCTGGTCTACTAGAATTGCTTTGACCGTCTGTCTTTTTATTGGCAGAGAAACCCAGATAATGTTCTGGGACCCAGGTTCAAATCCCACCATGGCAGATGGTGGAATTTGAATTCAATAACAAAAGTTTAACGATGACTATGAATTCATCATTGATTGTCGGAAAAAAAAATGGTTCACTAATGAGCTTTAGGGAAGGAAATTACTATCCTTATTTGGTCTGTCCCATATGTGATTCCAGACCCACTGCAATGTGGTTGACTCTTAACTGCCTTCTGGGCAATTAGAAATGGGTAATAAATGCTGGCCTAGCCTGTGACGCCCTCATCCCATGAATGAATAAAAAAATATCAGTGATGTAGTCTAGAAGTGATTTGTCCAGAAGCATCTTTGGTAAGATTTAATAGGTCTGGAGGCAATGACCAATCCCATATGTTTCTTCACTCAGTTAGCTTCTGTAAAATCATTATCTGTACCAATGCCTTTGGTACCAACTTGCTGTCACCAATGTTTAGTGTACATTTGCTGTCACAGTATTTTCTTGCCCATTTTACTGTCACTATGATGCAATATCATCTGCTGTATTTTAAGCAGCACTATGTACTAGTTGAGACAGATATCTTGAACTTTATTAACAACATTATGTACATCAACATGATAGCTCCACACTACATATACAATCTGGGTACGATGTTCACTTGCGCAACTATTACAGTATATACTGGACCCGAAATGTTAACTGTGTTTATTCCTTCACAGATGCTGCCAGACCTGCTGGGCTTTTCCGGCAACTTTGTTTTTATTATGTATATACATAGTCGGCTGACTAGCTGGATTCAACTGAACAGATTGACCAGACCTGACAGACACAGATAAACACTAAATGCAGAAATCATTTACACCAGACCATCACATGTCATGATGCTATTCAGCTGTCCTAGAGGTACAGTGCATTGTGCAGTGCTGTACAATAATACAATAACCACTGGAAGCTATTGGTGCCTCATGGTACAACCTAACTGAACAAACTTTCAGAGTAACAATGATGACACAGTTGGCAACATTCATGCCTCTGAGTCAGAGTTTGTGGGTTCAAGGCTAAGTCTTGAGCACAAAAATGAAGGCTGACATTCCAAGCAGCACTGAAGGTCACATATTCTTGCATTCAGGTTTGGTGGGTGCCATGATGTGGTCGCAGAAGAAATGCTGCTGCTCATGAAGTTTCACATCTCCAGTTAGTGTTACCACTAAACATTATTAAAGGTTATTTAATATATTCTTGGCATGGTCAGCAATGCATCCAGGCCTCTTACGATGAGTTTTAGAGTGAGGGCTCAGACCCACACCTGCCAGTTGTCCAATGACCGACTAATGACTATTCTCTTGGGATTTGGGTAGAGAAACAATGAAACTGGTGAAGAAACAATAGGACCAAATGGCCTCCTTCTGTATCATTTTATGATTCTATAAGGGCATAGACCTTTTGTAATTTAAGTGCTCAGAGATGGCATGTCTGCCAATGAAAAGTTGCAAGTGAACTGATCAATTTTTGACAGATTTAATAATTCAGTCTCTTGAGGCAGATACATTTTGTGCATTTCAAGGTACTTATATTGATTGACTAACCAACCTTGCTCGTTAATAACATCTTGAAGAGTAGGTCTGTCAGAATAATGAAAAGAATTCCACTGTCTGAGCTGTTAAACAGTTCAAATTTAAGCAGTAGGTTTTCATACACTTAATGATTCCTAAACATTGGCTCATTTCAGTCAAGCTTTCCGTACACTACACATTAGGTAAAAGGAAATTTCACAAGTATGAATTTGCTTGATTTGAATACTTATTAGAGTTTCTTAAACTGACTTTGATAATCATAAAATACATTTTAAAATGTGCTCATTTTGGTGATGGGGCTTCAGGTTCCTGGACAGCTTCAGAATTCAAAGGGATTTTCTGGCCCAGTCTGTTGGACTGAAGCTTAAGTGAGACAGAAGACCTTGGTGGCGAATCTCCATTGTAGCTTCAGTAGAAGAGCAGCTGAGGGCTTGGAACAGTGACATGATGGCACTAACTGTGTATGGGTGACTGTGAGACAGGCCTTTGGAAGTATATACCATTTTTCATTTTACCTACTTTGCCAAATGCATAAACTTACATGTGGATTTCCTGAGTTCATTGTTACAAACCACTGTGACACACAGCCATCCTCATAAATGTCATTCTGCAGGATTCTCAAGCAAATTCTTCCGTTATTCTTTTCCTCGGCCATAGGGATTTTAAAAAAATATTCTAACACATATATTTTCTGGCATTTTAACAATGACAAGACAAAGATTTATTTTAATCACAACACATCTCCTTTATAGACTATTAATATAGCCATCCTTCCAAAGCAACAATGCATTGTGTCATAGTTTATTATTTTTCACTGGTTTGGATGGAACAACCGTGTCAGGTTAGTATTATTGATATTCATAACAGATAATATTTACAATTGTGCAATTGTTAATGCAAGTTTTACTTTTATGGAAGTTGGTCATTTCACCTTTACCTGATGCTACATCAAGACACAAAGAATAAAGGGGTATGTTTTACAAATATTTGTGGATCCACGTACAGTTTCACATGATAAGTCTGTATTTTAGGAACTTAGACCTGGAAGTTTCCTAAAATGTTCACTTGAATTCCTGATCTTTCTTGTTGAATTCTGAACTTGGAACATTAACCTGTTTACAATTTGTTTACTATTTTGATTTTATATCCATTAAGCATTTGGTACTTTCATAGTCTACTGTAATGTATATGCTTTCCTACTCTTACATTTCCTTTCTGACCTGCTTCATCACCCATTACAAGATGGAGCAGAAATTCTTTTCTTGTTGAGCTTCTTCGGTCATTAGTTTATTGTTGCCTGGCGCTTAAATGCTAAACCGGTACTGAAGAGCAAGGGTTTGGAACATGGTGTGGAAGCATCCTGAGAAGTATAATTTACATATCAAGTTATTGCTGATTTAATGGATTCAGTAGACATTTGCGGGTGTATGTTTTCTTCTGGAGAGTAACAAGTATCTTTTACCTGTTCCTATGAAGATTGATTGACTGAGAATGAGAGATAGATAACCAATGAAGTACAAATCCATATTAGCAGGTGAATACGTGATAAAGCAGTAAGATGAATTAGAAGTATGCGCAGCAAGTGAAGGATGACTCGTATGCAATCAATACAACTGAGGCAACATTACTGATAGATTAAGTTAGGATCAATACTTCTCTAAAGAATGGGTCAGTTTGTAGTGAAATGCCACTCCAAGGTTTATATTAGACCTGATCAAAAAGCTAAAGCATGATGGATCATGTTGACTTGACCTTGTTTGAGAGAATCATACACTTTTTTTCCTGCTTAAAGCTGTTTGAAAAGACTAACTGTTCATAACAAGAGTTTTTTTTTTAAATCTTAAAGTTAGATATGTGCTGTTGGGAAGTAAGAGAAAGACAATCAAATTTTGAGAAAAGATCAGAAGGTATAAGCTTAGAATGAAAGAAGCAGCTGACAAAATAAACTCATCTCCTGAAATTAATGGAGCTAATCATTCCAACATTTGAGGTGAACACGATAAAATGGTATATCGCATATTTATCTGATAAACTGTCATGCGTTATTGTCAATACAGACATTGAATGTTTAAAATCACCCCAAGTGTTTTAACCTCAGTTGATTCTTAGATTTTGGAACTGAAGGGTTAAATAGACACTTCAAGGGTGATGAATTTTTGCAAATCAAACAAAAAGGTCACCTAGCACTATAGGAGTCAGTTTACATGATTGTGCAGTTGAATGCCATGTAGTTGTACAAGTCATTAAATATTCAATAATGCATACATATATCATCTGTGCTGAGCAAGACTTGCAAATAAGTCAATTTTAATACCAATATCCACAGTTATTCTAAGCATCAGAATGGAAAATGTTGCCAAGTTTGGTTGAAATAATGCAGAAACTCCAGGAAGGAATGAAAATATTGATAGAGCCTCAAAGGTACCTGGCTACTCTCTGACCGGTTATTGTGCAGTCTTTGTCCTGGTTTGCAGAGAAATGCCTGCTCATGAATTTCCATCTCTAATGTGACTCCTGCCAGTCTTAGTTTTTTATTATTTCTCCCCTTTTAAGAGATTAAATAACCCTTTGGATCTGTTTCCAGGACACCTCTGGTGCAGGTAAGACACCATTTGAGATTGTGAAAAGGCATGCTGTGTATTACATGTGCATAAATTTACTGGAACAGTTGTCAAAGAGCTGTCTAAAAGGCAGCATGGAGCTTAAAGAAAGAGATGTGTTTACAGTGCTTGTTCACATAAAACCATTTGTTAGTGCATTTGTGCACTATAGCATTTGTGCTGCATGACTGATTTCCCAAACTATAATTTCCAAAATGGGATGCCTATTAATGAACAGCTCTGACTGTTCATTGAATGGAATTGTTAGTTGATATAAAGAATAAGCATTTAAGGTGAAAAATTTGCTTACACAAGGGATTGACTACTGGAGTGAAATTCTTTCATAACTTTAGTATCAATGGGAATGTGTTTTTGTCAACAGTGACATCATCAACGGTTTGATAACTTGTCAGGACGCCTCCTCAGTTACATCCCTGCTGGATAATAGGTGAGTTGGCATGGAGATGGAAGGACCAAAGATAGTGGGTACACATTATTTGTTCGTATTGGGTTGGTAAAGGGGATAGTAAGGGCCCTGGTGAGAGAGGAGCAATGCTTTCTGTTTTAATTATTATTTTAAAACTTTAAACACAAACAAGGTCCAGAGTCCTTGAGCAGGTTTTCCAGGGAATGGCAGCCTTCACAGCGCTTCTGGGATCACCTGGCCCAATAGCCAATCCGATCCAGCGCACGGAAATGGCCATTTCTAAAGGTCAGCTTCACAGAGCCAGGATTTCTAACACCTCTTTGCAACTAAATCGTGAACAAAGATTGGGCTTCAACCGAGTTCTAATTGACCAGTTCCAGTTTCGGATAGACTAACATTTTTAACTCATGTCTGGAGCAACATTTGACGCCAGAATGTGAAATTTTCTGTTCCCAGCAAGACTCAGTCATTGTAGTTGTACCTACTAACCTCAATTTAAAGACTCCTTGAAGAGGATATTCCCAACCACAAGCATTTTAAAACCATATCACACATCAGTAAACAATTACACAGTGTCTAGCATCAGAGGGCCACAAATGAAGGTAAATAAATTAAGAACACTGTTAGTTACATGGGTACATGACTTCCTCTAATCTACCTTTTCCACCTGATTAGTTTTTCTTCTGTGTAAGAGCTAATTAATATGGTTCAGTGCACAAGTCCTTATAGAATTAAATTTCACATGGGCATTTTTACTCAAAATATCCTGCATTCTGACATCAGAACCAAAAGATTAGAACTATCAGGAAAAATTGGGTACTTTTGCTTCAAAAGAAAGACTAAGGGAACCCTGGTACATTCTTCGAGAACACAGAAGGATTTGTAACAGAGTAGACTTTAAACATATGTTTTTATGTGTGGACAAGAACAGAACTAGGGGCTGTAATTACAACTACACAGACATGATGGGTAAAGGAATGGAAGGATATGGTGATAACGATGAGCTGAAGTAAGATGCAAGAAAGCTCACGTAGGAACATAAATTGGTGAATTTCTTGTAATTTATATGTAAACCTATGAAAATTTCAGCAGTAAAATAAAGAAGATTTAAAAAGAGAAGAGTGATGATAGACTTCTTGGATGGCTTCATTGAAAATGAACTGTTCAAGCTACTTTTCTGCAAACAAGAATAAAGAAACTGACCTAGCCAGGGAAAATGCCTAGTGCAAAAGCTCAGCAACTGCACCACAACAGGAATAAATTCAAGTCGAACATCCAATTGGCAAAGTTCATGACTGAACAATTAACACACTCATACTATATACATGTTTGTGCATAGTATATTTACACATTAGCTCAAATTGTGTACAAAAAACACACAACAGGAAAGTTAAACAAAAGACTTCCATTTATACAGCACATTTCTTGACCTCGGGAGGCCCTAAAAGGGTCTTGTAGCCAGTGAAGTATTTGTGAAGTACAGTCACCATTGCAATGTAGGAAATACAGCACCAACATGTGCAGAGCAAGATCCCACAGCAACTGAGTGACCTTTTGCAATTTTTGCGATGAAGGGATAAATACTGGCCAGGTTGCCAGGAACAATTTCCTTCCACTTCTTTAAAATAGTGACATGAGGTCTTTCACGGTCACCTGAAATGGCAGACACAGATTTGATTCAATGCTTCATTTGATAAGCAGCACCTCTGCCACTGATTGATTGATTGATTGATTTATTATTGTCACATGTATTGAGATACAGTGAAAAGTTGTTTTTTTTTATGCTGTACAGGCAGATTGTACCTTCTAAAGTGTATCAGGGTAGGAGAACAGAGTACAGAATACATATGTCAAACATTCCAACTGAAAGAAAAAGCTAGAACTATATTTAACCTCATTAATTCATCAAGTCTTTTCAAATGTTTTGTAAAGTTACAGTTACAACTCAACTCACAACTGATAATGTACAACTACAGGGATGTCTCAGTAAATTGCTTGAGCACTGTCACTGAGAGATATACAGAATGCATACGTCTTCTAAGAATTAAGACATTCTATTGAAGTAGTGAGACTTCCCACAGCATGATGTCCTCAAACAATGAGCCCAAAGTAGTGATGCAAATCTTGTGTTTGTATACATAGTCTTTGACTTCTTGCAAACCAGGGAAGTTTCATGTTTCACTGAGAGACAACATGCAAATAAAATGAGTTTGTTACACAGACTGTTAGAATTACTGTTATACTGCAGATAGTTTGTGAAGGAACAAACTGAGCCACTCTACTTATTCAGATTTATTCACAGAGCTAGGCATTACATGTATATCTCTCTACCCTACACTTTACTTCTCTGATGGTCAGTATCTCTTTATATGTTTTTTTTAAATTTAACCTACTTTCTATTCAGTAGGGTATTACTACACACCTCTGCAGCAGCTGAGACTTGAACCCAGGCCTTCTAGTCCAGGGGTAGGGACACTACCGCTGCACCAAAAGGTCCTTTATTATATGGTCTTGACTAACCATCCAATGTCTTCTACCTGTAGATACTTAATTGATACAATTCACATTTGTATTTTGACTTACAATTTCACAGGGCCAAGGTACAATGCGTAGTTTATCTTTCCTATTGTAGAAAGGAAGCACTTGTGTCGTTTGGAAAATATTTGTACGGTGTAAACTAAACATATCAGGCCTTCACACTGTCAAACAGAAGTGAGTGTTTATGCCAGAAGGATCTCCATGAAGCCTGCCTCTTTTGTTGTGATCTGCTTTTAGTTTCTCCTTGGCATTGAGGATCCCCAAAAGGAGCTTTTAAACTAATAAACAATTAGAGGGGAGGGTAGGTACAAACACAGTGGGGTCCAGAAGGGAGTTCCAGGATTCTCATTCAGTGATAGTAAAGACACAGTAATAAAATTTCCAGTCAGGATGGCGTGTAGCTTTGAGTGAAACTTGCAGGTACTGGTGTTCACATCCATCTGCTTCCTTTATCCTTCTACGTACTGGAGGTCAGGGATTTGGAAGGTGCTGTTGTGGGGAGTTCCAACCAAGCATTTTGTAGATGGAACTGCTACGAAGTTGACCAGAGTAATCGTGAATTGGAAGACAGGAAGCTAGAATTTAATAAATGATAAGGCGGGGAGACAGTGCATAGTCCCTTTAAGACATGATGTGCTTTTCTATGCTTGGAGATTTAAACGAAAATGTGTCTGTAAGCAGTTGGACAGGAAGAGAGAGAGTTCTGCAATTGAAACATGTATCAATTGGCTGTGTGATTGGAAGCCCCAGCCTTGTTTTGATGTTTTGGCAACGAGCTGGAATCAGCCAATTAATTTAAATCAAACACTTAGTGATTGAAAGCCAATTGAATTTAAATCTCGAGATAACACAGTGTGGAGCTGGATGAACACAGCAGGCCAGGCAGCATCAGAGGAGCAGGAAAGCTGACATTTCAGGTCGGGACCCTTCTTCAGAAATCATTTTTGAAGAAGGATCCCGACCCGAAACATCAGTTTTCCTGCTCTTCTGATGCTGCCTGGCCTGCTGTGTTCCTCCAACTCCACACTGTATTATCTTTGACTCCAGCATCGGCAGTTCTTACCATCTTTGAATTTAAATCTGATGGTTTTGACAATCTTGGACCAATCTATTGTAAGAAAATTGATATGTCATCCAAGGTGTATAAGGAGTGGGTTTTTTTTTTTGAAAATCGGTGTGAAAGCAAACCGCCATCTGAGAAATAAGCATATAGCTCTCGCAAGAAATCACCAGGCTCTCAGAGCAATTGCCATCTATCCATGAAAAGTACCACAGCACTTCTCGCTATGAGTCCTCACAAAAGACTTCACAGAGAAAACATCCCTGACAGCATGATCAGCAGAAGAAAGGCATTTTTGACTGGAGAGACAGTGGAGAAGGCATAGTATTCCGGAAGACACATTCTGTGTGGACTTTGCGAGACTCAGTTTTAATTTATTGCTTTTTACTTATTACTTGGCTTATATAAGTGGGACTTGTGGTTATTGGAATAGCATACCAGTAGAGTTTTGTTCACTTCGGAAAGAGTTAGGAGTTGAGGGGAATTGTTTGGTTTGTTAATAATTCTGTTAATTTGTTCACTGTTAGGGTTAAATAAATAAATTGTTACTTGCTACTTATAAAATGAATATCAGGGATTTTCTTTCATTTAACCTCCCCTGCTCTGTAACAGAACACACTGGATGCTGGTGATGGAAGAACTGAATATTGAAGTTGGTGGATGGGGTGTAAGTCAGCAGTTTGCATTCTTTTTGATGGCATTGAGGAAAGTACAGTTGAGGCTATAATCACACCTGGCATGATCTCATCAAATGGCAAAGCGGACTCAAAGGGCAGAATTACATACACCTTCTTCCGACTCCTATTTTTCTGTGTTCCTTCATCCTCATCTCACAAGGTCACAGAAAGGAACGAGAGTACGCTTTTTGTTTGAGAGTGCTCGGTGCAGTCTGAAAAACGATTGTAGTTACAGTCAGATTGCACACTCCGTATCCCCTTTACTGATCTCAACTAGGGAAGGCAATAATGTAGATCGGTAGCAGCTGTGGCTATAAATGTTACTTAATGTGATTCCAGCTGTTATAATTTAATCACTTCTCTAAGCTTGAAAATCTATAAGTCCAGTGACCCATCTGTGCTGAATTAGCTGCCAAGGTGGAAGTAAGCCACATATAGACCTTGTGTTACTTGATCAGACACATGAAAAGGAAGTGAATCATGGTTCTTCCACCTGATCATTCTCCAGCGGCTCTTTGTGGACTGTTCATATCTATAGACACCAAGGAAGCAGACAGTCACTAAATTGTTTAGTTCACCCAGTGCACTGACTGTAATAAACTGATTTTGTCAAAGCTCAGAAAGCAGCCCAGAATGTGCTGAAGTAGTTGATCAGTGAGTTGACAGCTGCTTCCATCCACCCCTCTCTCAATTATACTTGGAATGATTGCAAGGTTGTTATCTCACCTTGGCATTTCAGATAATAAATAGAATTTAGTCTCATGATTGATAATACTATCTGCATAGTGGGATTAGATTTCAGTTGAAAAATCAGTGCTCCCTCTTTGCAGCTTATAATACCTGCCCAACATTTTCATCTCTCTCTAACATTTTTGTCTTCCTGAATCTGTAGAACAATAGGACAAAAACAGTATGTCTCTCATGCTGATTTAAAAAAAACATTTCAAATTAGCAGCAGAGGTCAATGACTGATATAAGTGGAAATGACATTTTAATATTATTTTTGAAGGAGACAATTTTTAACCCTTTTCCCTTTCTTCATTTTTCTAGAATTTTACCAAAATGCTTGATTATCATTCAGGTTCAATTTGGGGCATATGTTTCACCTGAAATATCAACCTATCATCTTTTATAAAAATAAATGCTGACATAGGATCTGTTCATTTCCAGCAATTTTTGTTTTCAAATTCCAGCATGGGCAATTTTATTTCTCATTTGTTCTGTGTAGTTCTTGTGTATTCTGAGGTAAAATGACAGCTGTAACTTATGTAATGTTTGCAGAAGGATACTGAAGGAATTCAACATTGTTACTTTCAGGTTACAGAAGAATAATGATTACACTGAAACCTACATCCAACACATACAACACTGAATTTTTTCCATTGTTCACTGGTACAGCCATTATCTGTCACAGATCAATGTAACACGATCCATTTTCTCTATATTTATTCAGAGATTAATTTTTTTTATTGTATTAAAAATGTATAGTTTGAGAAATAGTGATGCTTAATGAAAAGGCTGTACTGGATGCAATCTAGACAATTTTGTTGTGACAAATTAGAAATATACAATGTGTGAAATGGCATAATAAGAGTCCATTTCCTTTCAATTCAGAGATGGGCAGACAGTTTTGCATTCCAGCACTTACCCTTATCTATAACTTGCAATATGTAGTCCTAGCTGATTAAGTGCATCAATACCTTTTACCTGATCTTACCAAGCATGCACTGGAAACCTGCAATTCTTGCATTTTTTTTTCAACAAAGATATAACTATAATTTGAAGCTAAGTGAAGACAATCAGATAGTCCCCAAGGTTAACAGCTTCCCACAGGAGCCCGATTACTAGAAATTCTGCCCATCTTTGATAGGGTGCCATGGATGGCATGGACTATGTTTCCTGCAGCTGTGGCTTCAGTGAGCTACAGCCAAAGCGGGAGAACAGTGCAGATCATTGCTGATGCTGCACATGACTTTCAGCTGTCTTGGCTGGATGAAAATAAACTGGGCTATGTACTAAATGCATAAATGATATCAAAAGGAATATACATCCTATACAAATTCTGTACTTTTAAACTGAGAAATGGATTTTTAAAAATTACTTATGACAACCTATTCAGAAAAACAACTCCAGACACCATTTTTAATTGCCACTCAACACAGCCATTTCCTGTATCACATGGCAATATTATTGAAAACTCGTAATACACACCAAGCTACATGCTGATACCATTTATTTTATAACGTTGCAAAGCTGCAGGAGATGATATTGCATAAGCTCACATGCTGTGATTGAAGCACTGTGCAAAATGTTCTTCACTAAAATTGAAAAGTTACAAAGAGTGTGCTTGAGGTATCACAGAAGACACAACACCACGAGACAGTTTCTCTTTTGTTTTAATTTCATGCATTATTTTGAACAAATGGCATTAAAATACCGTATCATTTAAATTCAATTTCATCAACAGCACCACGGTCAATGAGAAAGAACTCAAACAGTTCAGTGTGGCATTGTTTTTTTCCTAATGAAAATAATTGGTTATTAATGAATAGCTTGTCAATAGGTTTGGTCCTGTGTATCCAAAAATATCATTAACCTCATATAATTCAAAGCATGTTGTTTATGTTGAGAATTGCATTAAAGAAAAAGAAAGAACTTGCATTTATATGATATCTTGGAATAAAAGTTATTTCTGGCCTGTTTTCATTGACTGTTTGCTTTGGTCACAGTGGCCGCCATATTATGTCCTGAGGGGAGCAGTGGTAAAGCCAAACAAAAGGAAGAGATTGAGGCTGGATAACCTGCCAACAGAAGTATTACAAAGCTACAAAGTGAAGAAAATTGGATACAGTGACAAAAATTATCTCTCATTATCTCCAAGGAATTTTCCAAAGAGCTTTGGCACCAATGAATCACAAATTGCATCATGTGCTTCTGTAAGCAAATACAACAGCCAATTTGCACACAGAAGAACTGATAAATAGTAATGAGACAGAACTTACAGATTTCTTTTAAAGAATGATGTGGTTGTTTGAGGAAAGAATATTGGCCAGTATGCTGGGACAATACTCAGTCCTTCCTCAAGTAATGCCACGAGAACTTTCATTATAAGTTGCTGTTATTTAATAGTTATTGGAAAATACACATGAGCTTATCTGAAGAACAAGAGTTCCTTCAATACTGTGGTGAAGTATCCGATATAAATTCATCATTTACTTTTGAATTTGAACTTATCTGTTATTTTGAAAAATCATTGAATTTTTTAATATCTGAATTATGGTGGAGATTGTGTTTGTTCCTTTTTGGTTTGGAACACAAATATTCACTAATATGTAGAGGTGAAGATAATGGTCAGTGCTGTTAAAATATGTACACTTAAAGGTATGTTGGCCAAAACTTTGTGGTCTCTGGACTGTCAGAGACTGTACATATGGTCAAAGATGTGCATCAGGACTTTGTGAAAGCCTTAAAGTGCCGACCCCAGTAAGAATTGCCCAAGGATCTAAAACTACCAATGGGCAATTCCCTTACTTCCTGGGACCTTGTGGGAATGTCTCCAATTCAGAGCTGGAGTCAAAGGTTTTGGTCATTTCCAAAGATATTACTCAGGAAATGTCAGTTAGAGAAAACTTAGTCTGACTCCTGGCTGCCTACACAACTGACCTCCCAATCAATCAAACTGACACTCTCCCCCAACTCTGCTAACTATTCCCCAACTCCCAAACTACCTCTCAAACCTGGCATCTGCATACTCTAACCACACCCTAAGCCTGCACTACCACAAATCCCAAGTTGCCCACCCCACCTCCCCCCTTCATGACCTGACTATGCCTACCCATCTACGTCCTCATCCACCCGTCACCAGTCTCGAGTGACATCCTTAGCAACCTAAAACCTCACACTCCTACCACCTCATCCACTCACCTACCAACTCACCCATCAACCCACCCTATCCACCTACCACCTCACCTACATTCCTACTTTCGTCATGTACCCGATCATCCTGCTGCCCCATCCACTCACTCATTCATCCACTTACCCAAGTCACTAACATTGATACTAAAACCTTTAAGTTTACCACATCACAACCAGTGCTGTGGAAAATGGGGTGTGCCATGTTTCCTTCTTCCTGACTCCACTCCACTATGACAGAGCTCGCCAACTGATGCTCTGCTCTGCACTTCTGGGAAAGCCAGGCTCAGATGAACTAGCAAGAAATGTAAAGCAGCATTTGTTTTGTATGTGCTGTAGAACCAGTCACTAGCAGCTCATGTTTGGAGTGGAGTGCTGCCACCAATCCTCTTTCTACTCTTTTAACAAGAGTCAGTGATTAACAATAATAGAGGATGAATCATGAGTGAGTTTTAACAAGAACAGTCACTTAACAAGTTGCAGTTTATTGCAAGATAGATTACATGACATGCTTTTAGGTACGTTTAACTAGCCAAGCAGAAGACATTGGTGGCACATTTGTTTCCATTGGGATTTTGAACTAGACTCCTCTTTTCCCCACTCAAGATAGTAATAAGTTATCAGATTTGGTGGAGCTTAATATACTGTACATCATTAACCCTTTCAGGACCATTACGCTGACAACAGCATTGAGTTGGGAGAAGATGAAGTGGAGCTGGAATCTGACAATCCTTGCTGCTCCTTAGAAGATACAGGCCAATGGTTACAGAAGACCGAGATTAGTAGGACTTTTCAGGTTGGAAAGACCTAACTAGTGGAGTGCCACAAGGATTATTGACTTGAAAGAAGGGACAGAGTGTAATATATCTTGATTTGCTGATGATACAAGGGTAGATGGGAGGGCATGTTGTGATGAGGACATAAGGAATTTGCAAGGGGATACTAATAGGTTGAGTGAATGGGTACAAACATGGTGGATGGAGTTTAACATAGGCAAGTATGAGGTAATGCTGTTTGGTTGGAAGGATCAAAGGGCAGACTATTATTTAAATAGAGAGAAACTCCATAAAAGTGCAGCACAGAGGGATCTGGGTATTCTTGTGAATGAGATACAATGGTTGAGATACAACAGAATCTATTCAAATTCAAGCAATGCCACAATCCTCAGATGGAGCAGTGCAGAGAATCTGTGCAGAAGTCAACTCCTCTTCAACAGCACTGCATTAGCTTTGTATAACGTGTTGGGGGAATTGACTGGGGAAATAGGTGATGAGGTCAGGTTGGGGAGTGGGGTTGGGTGTACAGTGGCAGGTGGGAGTTCTAATGTTAGGGAATTGTGGGGGACTGTTTTGGTTGGTGTCAGTAGTATTGTTTTGGAGTTAATCAGCAATGGTAACTGCATGTATGTCAGTCAGAGCTCTCCAGACCCTCACACACTAACTCAGGGTCAGAAAATTTTTCAGAAGGTTCCAGATGTAGGCTAATTTCCCATGACAGATTTAAACTTTCTGGTCAATTATCTGCTAGCTACTGTCTTGGGGCTTTGAGGAGCAATGTGCATCTTTTAGAGATGAACCAGTCTCCAACTATCAGGGAAACTGGAAGATTTGGGCCTATGTATAATTCAAATAGTTTTAAAAAGCAGTTGCAAGAAATGATGAACTGAATTTTAACTCCAAGGCTGGGAAACAGAAGTTCAGACTGTTTCTGGGTCATGAAAACACCCCAGAGGGAATAATCACTCATCAGAATGTTGATTGAGGTGGCCCTTAATGGTCATGAAGACAGATCCTCTGTCCAATTAAGGGTGGTGGGGAGTGCTTGCAAAGCAACAAAAGGGCACCCAGCTGCACTAAAAGGTAAGTAACTGAGGGCATGATTCAACGGTAGGAGCAATGTTCAATTTTAGTTACTTTTTGGGAAAAGAAATTTAAAATGTAGAGAAATAAACAGGTCACTACTGTTGGGAGAACACTAGAGGTCTGTTTTTAACTGCACCAAGGTAGGGAGGACCTGAGTTTTGACTCGGGACTTTTGACTCGACTCTCTGCCTGCCACTCAGTGCCCAGTTCCAGACGATTCATCTCTCAGAACTCACAGAATCGCAGCCGAGTTACGGTCCAGAAGGAGGCCATTCTGGTTCATTAAATGAGCATCATTGCCTAGTGCCAATCCCTTGCACATTATTTTCATCCAAATAATCATCCACATGCCTTTTGAATGTCTGAATTGAACCTACTTCTACCACACTTCCAGGAAGTGTAATCATAACCTAACTGAAAGGAAAAGGTAAAGTCGCCATTGTCCTTGTGGACACTACGGCTGCTCTCTCATTAGAGAAAGGCAACTGGTGGTGAGTTTAACCTGAGGATCACTACACCTAGAGATGTGGGGAGAGGTTGAGGGAGAAAAGTCCTTCATGGCAACCTCAGTCAGTGTGGGAATTAAATCCATGCTGTTGGCATCATGCTGCATTGTGAACCAGCCATCCAGCCAACTGATCTACCCGACTCCCCTATATGCTAACTATGGTGAAAAAGATTTTCATAACTTCACTGTTGCTTCCTTTGTTGATCATTTTAAATCTATGCCCTCTTGTTTTTGTTCCTTTCTCGAGAGGGAAAAGTCTCTCCCTACCTACTCTATCCAGCCTGCTCATGATTTTGTAAATCTCCAGCATATCTCTTAGCCTTCTTTTCTCAAAGACGAACAGTCCAACTTCTTCAACCTGTGCTCACAATTGAAGTTCCTTGTCCTGGGAATAATTCTTGTTAACTACTTCTGTACTCTTGCCAATGGATTCACACCCTTCCAAGAAAGTATTGTCTAGAACTGTACACAACAATGCAACTGAGGTCTAACAAATTCAAATTCATCACCTTCTTGCATTTGTAGTCTCTGCCACCATTAATAAAGCTGAGGATACTGTATGCTTTATTCACTGTCCTTTCTACCTGTCCTGCCACTTTCAATGATCTGTGGATATCTACGCCCAAGTCCATCTGCTCCTCCATACTTTGCCCTCGTTAGAATCGTACTCCCTACTACTGCACATAAATCAGCCTGTAGGTCACACTGGATCAAAACTGCAGATTTTATGTTTCTCAACAAGGCTAAGGTTTGGATGAATTTAGCATTTCAATTCAGTCCATTAGGCAGAAATAAATATCATACAGTATGCAAATTCAATCAACAGCTGTTCATATTTCAATCTCAGTTTACAGAACCTTCGAGCTGATGCCCATGAGACAGTTCAGAATGTATTCATCTCATACAGGCAGGGCAAATCTTGAAATTTTAACAACCAAGTATGAATATTAATACTACAAAATAGCCAACTGTAATACATTTGTATGTCTGGTCCAACAATCAAAATGTATTTAGATGGCAATGTGGCCCAAATCCAGTGATTATTATTCATGTCTGTAGTCATATCAATGCTAACAGCAATCACACATTACAAGACAAGGGCAATTCCTATCTGACAGCTTTAAAACGTCACATAAATATCAGGTTTTTCTCGTTTTGTAACACATATGCACTTTCGCCATGTCTGTTTTGGAGCATTTCCTGCATTTTATTTCAGATTTAAATGAGTACTTTGCATCTGTATTCACTATTGAGAAGGATCAGGAAAGAAGAGGAATTTAATATACTTCAACAGATTACAACTGAAAGAGAGGAGGTACTAATAGTTCTGTAAGCTTCAAATTAGATAAATCCCCTGGCCTAGATGAAACTTATCCCAGGCTGCTGTAAGAGACAAGGGAGGAGATTGCAGGGGCTCTGACATTAATTGGCAAATCTTCTCTGGACACAGGAGCGATGCCAGAGGACTGAAGGATAGCTAATGAGGTACCATTATTCAAGAAGGAGGATAGGGATAAACCAGGGAGCTTTAAGCAAGTAAGTCTAACATCAGCGTTCAGGAAACCTTTGGAAAACATTCTTAGGGACAGAATTAATCTCTACTTGGAAAGGCAAGGATTACTCAAGAATAGTCAGCATGGATTTGACAAGGGAAATGAAGTCTGACAGGTTTGATTGAGATTTTTAAGGAGGTCATAAGATATGCCAAAGAAGGTCATGCATTAGATGTAGCTCGCATGGACTTCAGTAAGGTTTTCAACAAGGTATTAAATGCAAGACCAACCAAGAAGGTAAGAGCCTGTAGGATTCAGGGCAATTTAGCAAACTGAATTCACAATTATCTTATTGGCATGACAGAAAGGGTGATAGTCGACGTTCTTATGAATGAAAGCCTGCATCCAGTAGCTGTTTTTAGTATACATTTATTATCTAGATATGAACGTAGAAAGTTAGATCAGTAAATTTGCAAAATAAAATCATTTGTGTAGTAAATAGCAAGAATGAAGTCCGAGTATGGCACAATGCAGATAGGCTGGCAGAATAGTGGCAAATAGAATTTCATCTGAATAACTGAGTTGATTTTTTTAGAGGATTAGCATGGCAAGGGAGTGCATGATGAATGGTAGGATCCTGGTAAGTACAGAGGTTCAGAGAGACCTTGGTGTGCACGTCCTTGAAGATAGTAGGGCGGCTTGATGAGGGGATGAAGGAGGCAATTCAGATACTTGCCTTTATTAAATGAGATATTGAATAAAAGAGCAAGAACATTATGAAGGAGCTGTATAAGACATTAGTTAGACCACAGCTAGAGTAGTGTATGCAATTCTGGTCACCACACTGTAGGAGGTGTGTGATTGCTCTAGAGAGGGTGCAGAGGAGATTCATCTGGATGTTGCCTGGGCTGGAGTATTTCAGCAATGATTTGGAATTAGTTAAGTTGGGGTTGTTTTCCTTAGGGCAGAGAAGGTTGAAGGGGGACCATATTGATGTATACAAAATTATGAGGGGCATAGATTATGTAGGTGAAACAAAGATTTCCCCTTTGTAGAGACATTAATAATCAGGGGACATAGATTTAAAGTAAGGGACAAAATGTTTAGAGGAAATTTTAAGGAAGAATTTTTTCACCCAAAGAATGGTGGCTCTCTGGAACTCATTGATTGAAAGGTGGTAGAGGTGGGAACCATCACAACATTTACGTAGTATTCAGATGAACACTTAAAAACATCATAATTGATAAAGGAGAACCGATAAATGTTACTATGTTTGGATTTCCACAAAGCATCAAATAAGGCGCCACATAAAAGCTTATTGCATAAGATAGGAGCTTCCCAGTATTGGCGGCAATGTATTAACATGGGGATTGAAAATTGGTTACCATGTAGAAGACAGAGTTTTGGTATTAATAGGTCTTTTCAAGTTGGAAAGAGCTGACTAATGGTGAGCCACAAGGACCAGTTCTAGGGCCTCAATTATTTACAATCTATATTGGAGGAGAGGGCATTGTATAATATATCCAAATTTGCTGAGGATACAAAAATAAGTTGGGGGCATGTTGTGATGAAATTTGCAAGGGGATACAGATAGTTTGAGTGAATGGGTACAAACTTGGCAGATGGAGTTTAAAATAGGCAAGTGTGAAGTTTTGCTGTTTGATAGGAAGAATTAAAGAGCAGACTATTATTTAACTGGACAGAAACTCCATAACAGTGCAGCACAGTGGGATCTAGGTATTCTTGTGCATGAAACACAAAATGTTAACACTTAGATGCAGCAAGTATTTAAGAAGGCAAATTGAATTATGGCTTTAATACTAAGGGCTTGGAGGTTTAAAAACAGGAAGTCTTGTTTTAATTGTAAAGGGTGTTGGTGATCTTGCACCTGGCATGGTAAATGTACAGTTTTGGTCTCCATATTTAACGATACACTGGCATTGGAGACAGTTCAAAGAGATTAATTAGGCTGATTCCTGGAATGAAAAGGTTACTTATCAAGAAAGACTAAACAAGTTAGGCCCATGTTCATTAGCATTTGAATAATGCATGGTTTTTCTGAGCAGGCTTGACAGGGTAGATGTTGAGATGATTTTTCCATTAACGGGTGAGCTCTAGAACTACGGGACATAGTACAGAATCAAGGGAAACTCATTTAAAACTGAGGTTTGAAGGAATTTCTTCTTCTAAAGATTATGAATATCTTAAATTCTCTATCCCAGACAGGCTACATCCCTGAAAAACAAACCCTACTAGCGAAAGAACACGGCTCATCACACATTCTCAAGGGCATTTAGTGATGCTAAACACATCCCATGAATGAATAAATGAAGAAAAGCTCCATGGATGCTCGGTGCTGACTTTACCTTGGAGTCTCCGATTACCTTCATATGGAGAGAAACTCCCTCATTCTGGGGAAGTGTAGGGGCAGATGTAGCACTTCCCCCCCTCACCCCCATTCAGGACAAAAAACAAACATTCCACATCAGACAGGGGTTCACCTGGACATCCGTCAACTTGATCTACCATATCCACTGCTGCCGATGCGGCCTCCTCCAATGCCTCTATGACACCACCCACAAACTGGAGGAGCAACACCTCATATTCTGCCTTGGGAGCCTACAGCCCATTGGCCTGAACATGGAATTCACCAGTTTTAAAATCTCCCCACCTGTGGCCTCATCACATGTCCAACCCTCCATTTCATCCCCACCTCCTTGACCTGGCACAACTCGTTCATCTTCTCTTCCACCTACATGACCAATCCCCACCACTCCCGACCTACACTCACCCATCACCATCCCAATCTTATCAATCTTATTCTGATTCCTGTTTATTATAAAAGCTAAGTGAGTGGTTATAGAGGATGCGTGGGCATTTGGAATATAAGGTGCATGAAGGAGGAAGTAAAAGTATGAAGAGATATGGAGGGGGCATGGGGAGTACAATGGGTGGGATTGAGGTGAGGGTAGAGTTTAGGGGTGCATAAGAACAATGTGTTAGCTGGGCTGGTGACCCTGAAACCTGAGGCAGGCTTTCTGACCTGCCGTTTTATCTACTTTCCTCAGCCGTACCCCTCCTCTCTCTATTTATATTCCAGCTCCCTTACCCCTCCCCCATTTCTGAAGAAGGGTCCTGACACAAAACGTCAACTTTCCTGCTCCTCTGATGCTGCTGGCCTGCTGTGCTCCTCCAGCTCCACACTGTGTTGCTTGTAACAATCACCAGTAGATTACTCTTGTCCAATTGATAAATTTACATGCAAAACCCATTAAGGGAAATGCAGACCACCAAATATGAGGGAGGGGTTGGGGATTAAAATCAAAATGGAGCCGGAAGGGGTAAAGCATTCTACTGTCAGTGATGTCCACTTCTCTAAAAGCATCAAAAGTATTGGTGGACACCGCATGTTGTCTCCTTTCCGAAGACACCTGGGCACAAATGTAGCCATGAAAGAGGGACAGTCAGCAACTATGGCTCCCTCCACTGCCCTGGTTTAAGATAATTCATGAGACATGAGCTTATCATTGAGTCAATCAGGTTACAATTCCAATATATAATCATGTTTGAGTTACTGGCAGTTGGAGGAAACAGGTCATGTGAGAAGTCAACCACTTTGTGTACATTATCTGCAGAACTGTGCATGCAGCAGTGAAAATAAATGGAATTCTTCATGTCTCTCTGTGTCCACACAACTTGAGACCATAAGAACATAAGATATGGAGCAGAAATAGACCATTCAGCCTATCGAATCTCTTCCGCTATTCAACGGGATCATGGTTGATCTGATAACCATCAACTCTTCTTTTTGCCTTTTCCCTGTAACTCCTGATTCCCTTATTGATTAAAAATCTGCTTGTTTCAGCCTTGAATACACTTAACAACCCAGCCTTGACAGCCCTCTGCAGTCCATTTCAATCTTATTCTGATTCCTGTTTATTATGAAAGCTAAGTGAGTGGTTATAGAGGATGCGTGGGCATTTGGAATATAAGGTGCATGAAGGAGGAAGTAAAAGTATGAAGAGATATGGAGGGGGCATGGGGAGTACAATGGGTGGGATTGAGGTGAGGGTAGAGTTTAGGGGTGCATAAGAACAATGTGTTAGCTGGGCTGGTGACCCTGAAACCTGAGGCAGGCTTTCTGACCTGACATTTTATCTATTACTCTGGTATCTTATTCAGTGCTCTCAATTCAATAGGATGCTCATTGGAAGGCCATATTGGAGCACTGAGGCTCACCAGTACAGAGGGTAATTCTTGTGCATTCTTAGGAGTCTCCTAATTAATTGTCTAAATGCACACTTGCAGTAGACCTCAAAGAGAAGAGCAGCTATTGTTTGCAGAAGGGAAGGTCATACATACAGAGGCATTCATAACATGAAATGGTGAACTTTAAATCAAAGCTCTATCAATCATTTAGAAAGAAAATGATTTTTAATGTATTTATTATATT
This sequence comes from Rhincodon typus, assembly GCF_021869965.1. Classification (NCBI taxonomy): domain Eukaryota; kingdom Metazoa; phylum Chordata; class Chondrichthyes; order Orectolobiformes; family Rhincodontidae; genus Rhincodon; species Rhincodon typus. Next base: position 22,132,632 of record NC_063350.1, on the reverse strand, counting down.
CTAATGTTATTTAAGCCAAGGTCTACTCAGCATTTATCAAACTAGAAGTGGGTTAATGGATTCATGTTGTCAGGATGGATGTGGAAAACAAAACTAAAATTGTAATAAGATATTTTTTGTTACTGTTTAATTAGTACAAATTTTGCAACCGGGGTGCCTCATTGGAACCTAAGTTAGTCAATGGAACCACAACCTGACACGAACATGACTAATCCTCCAAACAAGCAAAGCTTTATGCCCTGTGCATAGTTTCACAAAATGTATGATGTCAAGCTATGTTTTTCTGACTCTTGAATTAAAAATGTTTCATGACTATTGACTATTTAAATGCACCATGCAAATTGAAAACATGACAATCATTTATAATTAAAATATGAATGTTAATCATTTAGCTGGGTGATCACAGAATCCCTACACTGTGGAAGCAGGCCATTCAGCCCATATGGACCACACCGATCCTCCGAAGAGAATCCCATCCAGACCACCCCCTAACCCTGCATTTCCCATGGCTAATCCAACTGGCCTGCAAATCCCTGTGAAATTATGGGCAATTTAATATGGCTAATCTATCTAACCTACACACCTTTGGATGCTGGGAGGAAACCAGAGCACCCAGAGGCAACCCAAGCAGACATGGGGAGAATGTGCTGTACTGTTCTATGTTCTATGTATTCACAATTTGCTCAGCTGTCGAGACCAAACGCTATCAATACAAACAGTGCAATTTTTATAAGTGTCAGGAAAAGATGACTTTCATCCAAGATACAACAGATGTTCTTTCAATCAAAGCAGTCCAGGAGAAGACAGCTTTTATTTCACTAAGGAAAAGCTGTTGAAAGTTTTCTACTATTTAAATCAACATTACACCAGAGAGCCCAAGAAAAGCATTCTTCAGTTTTGAATGCATAACAGCACTTTCTCCAATGGGAAAACACTGAAAGAAATCTTAACCCCTAAACATTCTTGGTCAAGATAATGTGTCAACTTACCTTTTCAGGACAGTGCATGTGATAAATCATTACATTTTAACCACATCTACATTGTAATGCAGTACAGGTTAGTGGCATTTGATTGTGTTAGAATATTAACACTGAAAATAATGCCATAATGCCCCTGATTCATCAACTCCCTAGGAAGTTAAGCTTTCTTTGAGGGATTTTAAACCATTCAGCACATTCAAATAGTGGTGGGGGTGTGCAGGGGGACACTTCAATTTTACTCTTAGGTTCATCGTGTTGATCATGAGATGAGGGCAAAGTCGCAACCCATTGCCCTCTCAACATGTGAAATGGCCAGACAAAACTAGTGGAGAATCAGGATGACATAGACTATTCAAAATTTCAGCAAAGCCTCCAATGTCTTATGCATTCCCGAATCCATTCCTTCATTTATGAGGACAGAAAAGTCCAGCCCTTGGTGTCAGTCATAAAAAGACACATCTTGATCTTCAGGTTTAAGAAAGAGATTTTTTTTTCCCCAGTGCAGCCTAATCAGATCCAGAAAAAAAAATCTCAGAACAGAACTGCTGCCATGGTAGCTTGCTATAGATTTGTGCTTTTTAAAAAGACAGCCTACTCTTCTGAAATTTGGCTTTAATTTTTAAACTCTGCACTCTGTTTTCTAGTATGCTCTTTGCTTTAGCTTCAATTACCTGTGTTGCTTCAAAATGTAGCAGCTCAACATATTCAGCTCTCTGGATTGAATGCTAAATATTGTACCCTCATTTCAGACTCTGTCTTATGTATAAGTAGCCGACAGGGGATCAGCTGGTAACATTGCCATACATATTATTAAAAGGGCAGACTATTGAAGGGATAAAGTGATTGATAGCTCGCATCTAACAGACTTACATGATGACACTATACAGTAGCAGTATAATAATTTACTTAAAATCATCTCCTACAATAATGTTAAAAAAGAACGAGCTTGCAATTTTAGCACCCTAACATGTTTCAACCATCTCAAAGCGTTGCATTTATAATCAGTAATATTTCGAAGTACAACTGCTACTTTTATCGAAGTCAACATCAAAACATAAAGCATATAATAATAGTTAAATATTCCATTCGATGTTACATACTCCCTTTACCTCCTGTACAACAGAATCAATTTACAGAAACATAATCCTATCCAAACTTGCTGTTTTTACAGGATAAGAACTTTGCATCATTATAATTACTAACAGAATAGGTACTCAGCAGTTAATTATGCTAAAATCAATTTCTTTGCTTGTATTAGCCTCCAAAATACTGCAATCAAATGTGATCAAATCAAAGCAAAATGTGTTAGCCTACACTTCAACACCTTAGCAGTGCAGTTCTGAACATTAAAGTGTGATATTGAAGTGAGCTGCTACCTCTGCTTCTTTCATCTTTTAAGAATAGGTAATCAAGACATTGTCATTTTTCTTTTTATCTTACTTCGAGGCAGTATATGTTACATAATGAAAGGCTACAAGGTCACTTGATATCAGCAGAAAGATGCCACAAAGACCAGAAAAAAAAACTCTTTATGGGCTTATAACTATAGCACAATTCTTTTTATCAGAAATTTAATAAATTCTAAAAGTTGACTGATCAAAAATTTCTGTGAATCAAAGCATGAGTTTATTCAATTCATTCTGAAGTAGAACAACCTATAATTTTATGTGACTCCTACTACTAATCAAGAATAAGTCACAAAATGATTTATGTAGTAATTTCCCTTTCTGATTATAATAATCATATATTATTATTTCACAATTGAGAAAAAAAGTCAAATAATATTTCACAGATTGTACTGGAAGGGACTGCTGAGATCAAGAATCAAAACTGATAAATACATAAAAAGTCAATACTTCTTGAAAATAAGGGGATTGTGAAATGATCTTTTAACTAGGGTATTTGTTTAGTAATGTAATAGAAATACTCAACATAAACAAAATACTACCCTGTGACTGGATCAAAATATTTAAGCAAATGTGAAGATTCGTGTTTGGAATTCATAATGCTATAAAAATCTGCTTCTAAAGGTAATAAGTGAAGAAATCTTCTGCATTTCTGCAAAGACAACTAACCTGAGGCAGATCTAATGTTAAGGGCAGTATCTTCCTACCTTCCCAGCCCCTGAACAATGTGGACAACAATGAGTCAGTTGGGAAAACATGGTAAGATTTGAAAGATGCCTCAAAGCAGTGAGCACCTCTACTGCCGAAAAGCACAAGATAGCATGACTATGTAGTATAGAAGCAAGGTGCATACATAATGAAGTGAGCAGCAGAGAGTTGTGTGAGAAAACATAATAGAGCTCATGGGGAGAAACCCTTCATGAATTTTCCTGAAACTGCTAATTTTGTGGTAAAATTCAGGCCTGAATATTTGCTTTCTATTTCTCTCCTTTCTTCCCTCCTTGTAACATAATCAATTGTATGCTTGATCTCTCATGCAGACAATAGAAAGGGAAAAATAATGGCTATCACAATATCACTGGCATTAGGGCATTTTTGATGCAACACAATGCATTTCTGGAGATAATATTATAAATATATATACATATGAATTAATATTACAACTGACCGTTCAATTCTGAGAACTTTGATATTAGGTTCTGGCTACCAGGTTAGAAACAACAACATTATACGATCCATTTTTAAAAATATATAACTATTGTATGTTGTTCACAACAGAAGGATGTGCTCTTTAGAAGGCTGAACCTACAATGAACTGGCACCATACTTTTTATTTATGGGATATCTGATATAGCAGGATTAACATATATTCATGTTACAGTAAGATCAGCCATTGGTGATTGATTGGTAACATACCACGTTCATCTTATTTTGTTTGAAAAGGTTGAAAATACCAAATTGTGTGATCAAAGATTAATAAGGGAAGAATATCATGTAGCAGTTATGTCACTGGACTAATAATAGAGGCTCAGATTAATGCTTTGGTTATGACTTGGAGTCTCTCCATGGCAACAGGTAGAATCTAAATTCAATTAACAAATCCCAGAGTTAAAAGCTTGTGTCAGTGATAATGGCTATGAAACTATCATCAACTATGTTTACAAACCCATCTGATTGCCCTCAAGCGAAGTAATTCTTCCATTCTCACCAGGTCTGCCCTAGATGTGACTCCCTATCTACAGCAATGCGGCCGACTCTCAATTGCCCCACAAAACTCTGTACAAGGGCCTTTAGAAACAAGAAATAAATGCTGGCCTTGCCAGCAACACCCACATCTGTTTAAAGAAAAATAAATAGACTTTTGTGGGTTTCTGACAGACAGCAGTTGCTCATCCAATTTGTATTGACCAAGCCATAGGCTAAATTTTGGAACAACCATGAGCCTCTCATCTGTGATACTGATATTGTGCCATCGCCTAACACAAGTCATTATTGTAATGCAATGTAAAAAATAAACCGTGCTATTATTCACCTCTCCATGGATACTGTAGTCAGTTGTAATGCCTTTATCACTGACTTTGATTGAGATTATGTGGCTCAGAGTATAATGAGGATCAAAGTTGGATGGAAAATAAATTACATGTTTATCATTCTCATTTAGTTCTCATACATTTTATCCTACTTTATGCGATGCAGCAATGAAAGTGGAGGAGTTTCATTCAGTTCCTTCTCTTTATCAACTTTGCGACTATTATTTTGACATTAACTTTCTGAATTGCATTTTCCTTAAGTGAATTAAGGGATGGCTGAAACGTTCCATGCAAAATGGGAAAGGGGATGGAATAAAAAGGTACAGTTTTACATTTACTGTCATAGAGTCAGACGCTTCGGTCCAAATGTCCATGCCAACCATAAGCTCAAACGAAACTAGTCCCTCCTATCAAGCTTGGCCCATATTCCTCCAAACATTTCCTATTTGTGTACTTGTCTAAATATCTTTTAAACATAACTGTACCCACATCTACCAATTCCTCTGGAAGTTCATTCCACACACAAACCATTCGCTGTATAAAAAAGTTGCCCCTCATGTCTTCTTTAAATCTTTCTCCTCTCACCTTAAAATCACGGCCTCTAGTCTTGAAATCCCCCACCCTAGCAAAAAGACACCTGCCATTCACCTTATCTGTACCCCTCATGATTTTATAAACCTCTATAAGGTCACTCTCAACCTCCTATGCTCTTACGAAAAAAGTCCCAGCCTATCCAGCCTCTTCTTACAACTCAAACTCTCAATTCCCAGCAACATCCTGGTAAATCTCCTCTGAACTCTCTCCAGCTTAATAATATCCTTCTGTTAAAAGGGCAACCAGAACTGCATACAGTACTCCAAAAAGGCCTATATAATACACTTATATGCCTAGAGTTCTGATGCATGTTACTAGCACATGAAGTTGCACAGTGGACTGCATTTCCAATCTCCAGTTGGTAGTGTTGATCGTTCACTTTACTTCATGATAGATTTATGTCATGTAAATCTACAGTAAAGGCCCTATCTGTTTCCATAATAAAGAGCAGAGAGAGAATCAAATCTCCAGGGAGTCGCATTTCATTTCGTCTTATTGTTAGGTTGGCTTCTGACTCTATACATAGGCAATTCTTACAAAATACCTATAATACAGGTGCAAAATGAATCCATAACACAACGGTGATGGAGCAAAGATAGTAGGAACTGCAGGTGCTGGAGAATCCGAGACAACAAGGTACAGAGCTGGATGAACACAGCAGGCCAAGCAGCATCATAGGAGCAGAAAGGCTGACGTTTCGGGCCTAGACCAAGCTGTCAATCCAGCAAATAGACATTCAAATGAAGAACTGAACATCAGCAATGATTAGTGAAACTTCATTACAGTTGTAAAGCAATACATAGTCAAAAAATAATCAGGTTATGCTTTCAGTAGCTGAATGGTTAAACTTTATTTTCCTTGGTGCAGCTGCACCAACTAAATACCTCTGATTTTTGCCTCTACATACAGAACAAAAAATAGCGTAAAGCTAGGTTTCAAACAAATGTCGGCTCAAAGACAATATCAGTGATAACAGTGATTTTGGTTTCAACTGTATGGGGGACTTGGGAATAGGCTGCTGCTTCAAATACTAGATGCAAGCTTCTCTTGTTTAATTCAGCCTCTCCTCAATTTTCTAGCACAGCATAAATACATTCATTAGGAACATATCTATTCAAATGTTGGCATATTGTTATCAGAAGTTGGACCTTGACTGCTGTTATATTATTTTTACAACATCAAGTATTTGGTGTGCCTCATTTGACCAGCTGCACTGGTTGGCAGGTTTCTGTTTAGTTTAAAGGCTGTTATATGATATATGTTTATAGCTAATTTAGCACAGCTATTTGTGGTTTTGATAATTGTGCAGCACTGCAATGAAAAATATGGGTAATTGAGCTAAAGGCAGTCTAATACAGGCAATTGCACATATGTCTTTTGACAATTTTCTGGCTTCACTTATTAGGAAGGAGAGTTTGTTCTAGAATGATGGAACAGATCCCTTATTTGAGATCTAACACTTGGTGGATTCACTTTGTTGCAGTTAAAAATATTACTGATAACTGAAGTAGAACTGGCTATGTGTCAATTAACAAAAGATTAAGTCAATGAAATATGATGATAACAAATATACAATAAAAGTCACAGTAAGGAAAGTAAACAAAAAGGTTTACCATTAAGTAATCAATTCCCATTCTGACTGACATACAAAGAATGTATTTACTTTCCTTTATAGGTTTTATATTGAGTCACAGTGAACATGTTGTCCCATTTCTGTTTCTTAGCTCTATTTCATACTCTGAAATGAGACAGCTTGCAGAGAAATAACATTGTTTGCTCTCAGGTTCAACACAGTCCATAGCATTATGGGCAGTTGATAGACTGAGATAACCTATTTATTTATAGCTTGAATTTATATAGCACTGTCAATATTCCAAAGAGCTTCACAAAGAAACAGGATAATTCAGAGAAATGAGCATAAATATGGTGGAAAGGATAGATTTTGACAAAGTTCTTCAAAGAAACAGCAAAATAAAAAGAGGAGGCAAATGAGGGAAGAAATGTAAAGAACTGACCATGCATTGAATCTTACCATATTTAAGCAAATCGTCACTTTTGTTGAGTTTTTATGGAAGCTTTCTCTCCTTGAAGCCTAGTGAGATTTCTAATTGTTTTGATCCAAACTCACCTAAGTAATGACCTACCCTGCCCCTCTCATCTGATGCTAGCTGTGTTCTCCCATCACTGTAGGTGGAAGAACTCACCACTGGCTGGATATCCTGGAATAGATCCCTGGTACCAGTGCCATCTTTAAAATGCTGTTGTGTACCTGGATTAGCAATCCAAAGCAGCCCTGCCTGGCTGCACATATCCCAGGAGGCATGGAAGTTGAGAGGAGATTGGTGCTGCAATTAGCTAACAGGAACCTCAATGCTTTGGCAGATGGGGTGGTACAGAGGTGGGCTTGTCCTCTTCCACAGGATTGCCAGGGGAGGCTACAATCAGCCATCTATTCCCAAATCCTTCATATAGAATGAACCAAGGTTGCTACCTGGACTGTGCAGTCTCAAGCATCTGATAAACACCCAACAGTGCAGGAAGAAGATCTCCAGGGTACATGCCAATGTCTTCCCTCTGCTAGCTCACACCACTCTCTCTCTGCTACATCACCCACCTCCCACCAAGGCTCATGCTCTACCACTCTCATTTTCACATGCAACATCTTCCCTCATTCACTCTCACCCACCCCAACACCCCTCACTATCCTAACCATGCTATCCTCTGTGCTGCCTACTCACTCATTTGAATCACATGTTTATTGACCCCTGCTGGAAGCCAGGATACTGTCCACTGTCAATGTCACCCCCTGCATGACCCCTTACTCTCCCATTCTCTGTCATCTGCTCCCTTATATATAGAGTTGCCCCCCTTTCACTGTTTTAATCCCATCTGCATCCCTGCATTCTGCCACTACTCCTCACTGTTAAGTTCCCCAGCTTCCCTCCTGCAGGACAGACCTCCTGATAACCCGGTCTCCCTGTGGCCTTTAGTGGTTGTACCCTCCAGACCAGCCATGATCCCACCCCTTGAACAACTTAACCAGACAATTCTGAAAATTGAGTGACTAGATCCCAACTCTGATCAGTCCAGGGTTCTAGGCATGGTTGAGTGTTCAGTCGGGGTGTTCACAGTAAGGGGGTCTGTACCACTCCAGTCCAGGTACTGAGTCATGGTCAGCCCTGTGGGTCCAGTCTGAGGAGTCATGGGAACATCAAATTCACATCCTAACCAGAGCTCTCACATGTTGAGAGAAAAGACTGGTGATCCTTCTGCTTTTGCATTGATCTTGTGCATCAAGCACTTTTTTTCTTTGAATGTCATGCTGTTTTCACATGAGACATTATCCTTATAGTTTTTTTCTTACATTTATAAATATTGTTCATCAATGCCCAAATTTGTAATCCATCAATGTGCATAATTAAATATTTAATTTTCAAATTGATCAATAGAAAGAAAAACTTTTGGATTGAAATTCAAATATTTGATATTCTAAATAATTCTTTGCTTTTTGGGTTTTTCCTGCCCAATAACCCAGGGTCTCTGCACTTGTAATCAAGTCTTATTGCGATCATAATTTCTACATGAATAACATTGAATGAAGTGGTCAATTACTGGAATGTAGAAATGGAATATGATTTTCTGAAAATTTTAAATTAGTCACTATGCGAAGTGAAGTGATGGAAAAGCAATTATTACCATTAATTTTTGATATTTGTGGCTGTGGTACAAGTAAATCATCATCATGAAAAATCATCATAATACACGTGGAATGTAAATGTCTCTCTCCAAAAACAACAGTGATTTTCCCTGACATCTTTATTAACTAACTTTGACTATTTTTTCATACCATGGGGTGGCAGCCAAGCCAATTATCATTTCCAATTTTATAAGACAGTTTATCAAGGTTAAATTGCATGTTACAAGATCATGAACATAGATACATGATACAAAATTTTGGACTGGGATATGTTATAATGTTTATTATTCTGGTCACATGCTGTCAATTGTTTGTTAGAACTTCCCCTCCCTGTTACAGTGAGTAAGGGTAAGAAAGGGAAAAATGATAAGAATGAAAAAAATCAAGATTCTTGACATTCAGAAAAAAATCCCAACTTTCCCCACTTCCTTAAATGGTAACTTCAGAATCTCGCCATTGAGTGGGGACTATCCTGTATGAGCATCTTATTGAAGGCCAAACAGTTTTATTTATATGTCATTTCTAATTCTGCTCTCCTTCACCAAGTAACAAGATGGCACAAACTACCAACATGTAAAGCAGAGCATGTATCAGGCAGCTGCAACTTGACAAATGTTTGTCCTGGCTATCAGACAACTGCTCCTTCAGAACAATGTCACTGCATGCTCCACGGCCATCATCCTCCTTGACCCGTCATCTTCTCAAGGTGCCACTGGCAAAACCACCAACCTTACCGCATCATCCAGCCTGGTCTCAGATCAACTAACACACACATTAGCTCTACACACGCATCTACATAAGATGGTTTTATACTGACATAAAGGCACAAATCTATGGTTCTATGCCTGTTTCTTTGTGCTCACTCAGTTTTTTCGCATACTTGGAGGCTGTATACTTCACATTGCTTTCTTAGTGTACACTGACTGACTTCAGCACTGACTTATGGGCTGCCTATGTCTATGTGGCTTGCATTGCTTTCTTAATGCACAGGGTCTTTGGTGCTTAGTTGCAGGCTGCCACGCTCTGCCTTGCATTATTTTGTCATGCAGAGGGAGAAGCAGGGAATGAATACGCCGCTGTGTGGCACCATGCTACATAAATAGCACACCTACAGCATATACCAGCAGTTTACATGACAGTCGTACTGAATGTACTTCAAGCAAATAGTCATGTGTGAAAGTCAAAGAGGAGCAATCCTAGTCTGGGGGAATGGGGACTATGACAAGTCAGACATTATCTGAATCCAGCCATACATGCTTGACCCTTCCCGTGTCTGGTGATCGGCACAGTCTAGGGATGGATCTAATCAGGGATAGGTCTAATGCAAACAGGGCAGGGATTACAGATAGATCATGTCGAGAGATCAGTCCAGGGGTTTGGCTACTTTTCACCTGTAAGAGACAAAGGGAAAGATTGAATATGATAGAGAGGATACAGGAGCAATGAGTGGTGAAATATCAGCGGAGAAGTCGTGAGTGAGTAGGATGTGCAGAGGGCTAGGGTGTTAATAGTTTGAAAGGGCGAGGTGACTGACGGACACTAAAAGAACAGGATGCATGAAATACTTATGAGCTGTAGGGCATGAGCCTTGGTGACAGGCATGTGCAGTGGCAGATTAGAGTGAGTGATGGCCCTGTGAGTGTGAGGTAACAGAAAGAAGATGCAAGTGCCCTTGCAGAGCACAGAAGATCATTGACCTTCTTCCTGCACTGCAATGAAACACAGCACTGATTCGAGCTGTAATTTGGGTAAGGGTGGCTTGGTCTGGTGATGTTTCCTCTTTTGCAAAAAGCACTGTCATCCCTTCCATCACCCTATCCACAAACACGTCTGGGTCCCTGTCAGTGAATCAGGGAGCAAGCTTTCTTTTCCTCTGGGCCATGTGTTGTATGTTGAGGCTTGAATACCACACTGCAAGGAACAGTTTCCAGTATGCAGTTCCTGAAGAGCTGTGTAGCTGGGTTTTAAATATGGCCCAGGAGTTGAAAACCATAACATGCAGACATATGCCTCCACCTTGCCAGCTATGAGAAAGTTAACCAAGAGAGCAGCTGCAATGGAGATTGGAAAATTGCATGAGAAAAGTTGTTTTGAGCCAAAGCAGACTGAATCTCACTCAACAAAACAAAGTGAAAATGGGAAAGATCAGCCCTTTGTTTTTAACAAGGCTTATTCACAAACATTATTAAGTAAAAGGATTACAAATAATTATGCAGTTATAATAATTAATCATGATTTGTATCATGTATGAAACTTTGTATGTTTGGACGTAGAATAAGGAAAGATCCTATTCAACAGTCAGGATCATGCAGAAGTGGTTTCACAGCAGTGAAGCATTTCAGATCAGTGTCCTTATCACTGTTGAACACATACAGAAATATACTCATGATGCATGTGGAGTAACAGCTGCAGTAAGTTGTTTAAATTGGCCAAAGTAACATGATATGTTGTGTCTATGCTTCAGTGAGCATACTTGGAGCAGTGACATTTTATTTCAAATCTAGACATACCCTTTTTAGAGGCACTTTGCAATGTTACAGGTCACAGTGCAATGAACAACATAATTAGAAATTACACTCAGTCAGAACGAGCCATCTGTAAAAACAGCTGAAGTTAGATGAAACTGTGAACATTCAAGTCTTTTTCTTAATATTCATCTCGGTACCAAATCATAGCTGATGGAAAAATAGACAGATCACCAGCAAATTGAAGGTTATGAAAGAGCAAATTCTAAGATAAGTGCAGCTGGATCAACTGTTTTAAGTTACAGATTAAAATGTTCTCTGTACTAGTGCCATTATTTCCAAAACAAAAGGGTTGCTGCAAGGTATACAAATAGGACATTACATTGACGCAATGAGGAAAGAGACTCCCATCACCAAAGTATCAAATTGTGCTAAATCGCAGGCTGTTTTAGGTCAATTAGTATGCCAATTCTGAACAGCAACCACTTGGCAGGAATACCTCATTTATGATAAACTTGAAATCTTCACTTGTCAGGCTATAAAGAAAGTATCCTCCCAACTCTCTCATCTGGAATAGACTAGCTGTCCAAGTACCAAGACATAAATGCATAGTTCTGCTCACACTAAAAGTGAGATGTAATATATTTTCTAATCAAACTCATAATATTGACTTAATTATGTCCAAAACATTAGGAGTATATTTATGCACAAAATAAATATGATCCATTAAGGACCACTTGACACAATTATGGGAAAGTGATTGATTTCATCCTATGTAACGCATCAACTCTAATATAAAGACTACAGAATAATGGGTACCCGGAAGGGATCATAAATCAGTAATTTCACTGAGGAATTCAAACAATGTCAAACACTGCAAGAGAAAAGCTGGGCTGATTTATAGCCTATATATAAATCAGTCGATGAGATTATAACCTTGTAATTGCTCCCACATATCTGTTATTTTGTGTTATAATGCACACTTCTGAGACTTAAATGATTTTCTCTCCAATTTTATTTTATTGTATTTATCTGTTCTTGTTTTAGAGTACAAGTCTCAGAGGACAATATTCTATGCATTCCATGTAGCTACCCCCGTAATGATGCCCATTGAAAGATTAATACTTAGCAGGAACTGCAAATTAATGCAGTGATAAGCCACAACTTCCATTAAGAAATAAGGCAATTTAGATGTAAACTAAATAACCTTAGGATAACATTTTCTCTGCTAATATTAACAAAATGGCATAGGGTAGTTATTTGTTTTCAGAATCACAGTGATTATCTTTTTTTTAACATCAAGCCGAGGCAACTTTGATGGCACCTTCCAAACCACAAACTCCAGCACTTGCGAGGATAAGATTGGCCGATTTGTGAGAAAACCACCATGCATTCCTCCAAGCAACACAACGTCCTGACTTGAGATAACAAGGTGTAAAGCTGGATGAACACAGCAGGCCAAGCAGCATCAGAGGAGCAGGAAAGCTGACGTTTTGGGTTGAGACCCTTCTTCAGAAAGTTCTGACTTGCAACTATATTGCTGTGTCTTCACTGTTAATGCGTCAAAATCGTTGAATTCCCTTTCTAACAGTATTGTGGGTGTTCTTACACTCTAGTGACTGCAGTGGTTCAAGAAGGCAGCTGATCTCCTCTTCTTAAATGCAATTATAGATGGGCAATAAACACTGGCCTAGCCAGCAATGCCCACATTCCAGGAACTAATTTAAAAAAAAGAAGAAAACGTATGTACACATCTTTTATCTTACTGACAACTGGACTACTTCAGAAGCAGAACAAAATAATCAGGAAGGTTTAGCCTGCAGGACTTTTGATTTAATGCATTGTGATGTAACTCATTATAATATTGGCAAACCCAACGTGTACCATAGAATGGGCTATTTCATGAGCTTAAAAGGCACATTTGGCTGGTTAAGTGTTGGTTGTACACGATAATTATTTTCCTTAGCAGTTTGAGGTGATGTCAAGCAACTATTGTCCTAACCTGAATGGTTTTAGACACAATAAGGGAACTAACTAACTATAATACACGTTAACGATGGCACATAAAATATTTTACATGTGATCATTTCATAATATCATGGAAACCGTTCATGTGAAGCAAAGAAAAACAAATCAGGTTTTCATTTTCACATCACTTTAAAATTTAGTGCTATATGTGAAAAGGTGTTTAAACACAGGCCTTCAAAATTTGAATAATATTAGTCTATCAATAAAAATAAATTTGCATAACCTCATTAATGGAGGCACTACATGCCAATTTTTGTAAAGAGCCAAATTTTATGATAGCTATAGAGCTGATTACAGTACTCCCTGTAGACACTGCACTTGATGGAGTCTATCCTCATATGTAATGATATATCCTAGCTTGAATATGCAAATTTAGTGATGCCTTCTTAACACAGACAAGTACTCTTACACATGAACAATGCAGTTTGTAATGTGATTGCTAAATGCTCGTGCATCTAGCATATTTGAAACTGTAATACATCTATTTGTTTCTCCTTTAACGTTAGTTGTTAGATTATTAGGAACCATTATAACACAGAGTAAAAGTCAGTCTGGTCTCAGTAAAGCAACTGAGACATAAATGTCAACTAATCTCGCATGGTTAGGGACGTGATCGCTTCTGAAGTGCTGCTATTTGTTTTTCCAAAACAATGCCATGTCTCCATGGAATAATTCGTTTGGAAGCCTCGTCCAAAATGGGTAGCAAAACAAATGTGCTTTTGTCAATAGGGCCATGCGAGGATAAAATTTACATTTGTGATGCTGGTGATTCTTGTAACGGTTGCTTTGCAGTTGAAAATGAGCCTAATTCAAAGCCTTCTGGATGCTTCCATTGCATAGGTGCCTATGAGACAGAATAGAAAGCAAATATCTAATACCTTACCGGTCCTGCTAAATTGTCAACTATATGAAATCAGAAACTGATTGACGGACAAAAACACACACTGGAAGAATGACTGTCTGGAAAATGCAATGAAGTGCAGTCGCAGTTGGATTTTCACCTAGCTTTCAGTGATTAAAAATCCTACTGAAATTTAGAAAGGTTCAAAGTCCTTCTTTGTTGCTTACATAAATAAGAAAATGGAAGACGATTTTCCTGATCATTTTCCTCTTCCATTTTTCATTTTCAGGAAAATTAAATTAAATAGTTATGATTTTATCTTTGAAGGAGGTGTGAATCTCATCATGGGTATAACATAAGTATAGTTGAAAGATATTGTAATTAAAAGTATAATGTATGAAAGGGGCAGAGTCACCATATATTGTGGAAGAAGTAAAGTTACAACAATTAACTATGAAAAGAACCCACTACAATAAAGAAAATAATATGATCTGTCAGTTTTATAAAAGAAGACCCCTGCAAAGATTTGGAAAGGTCAGGAGTGCTGCTAGCAATGAAATGAAAATGTTATTCTATTTAAACTGGATACAGAAACACATATGGATGTAATATATGGATGTCGCAAGATGAGTAATGATAACAGAATCAATCTCATTGCAGGAAGCGAAGAAATGGAACACACAGGACTTAAAACAAGTAATGTTGTTGGGTCATATATTGTGACATCAATTGGTCATGATTTCAGAAGATCTTAAACTAATTTTAGGTCTGAATGCATGTGCAAAATAAGCTCTAATTTAACAAAAATATGCAGAGGACTATGAAAAATATGAAGTATGGAACATTCATAAAGCATTACAATAATGATTTGAAGGATTATGTTGTTTACCTGGGGAAAATCATATCATGCTCAAGTTGCAAGCTACCCCTAAAATCCTATCATGTAGTGAAGTACCATTTGTAATTTGAAAAAAGAAATCATGCAACTGGGGACTTAGAGGCCACAATAGAAAGAAATATACCAATGGAAAAAGTGAACTAATTAATAATTGTTGAAAAAAGCTTGGAATATTTAAAATTTCATTGATTCCAGAATCTTAAACAGGAATACAACAGGGAAAAATGTAAGTTTCAAAATCATGAAGCAATTATATTGCGTATTTCTCATGTAAAATAGTCTAATATGCTAGATGAATCCCCAGGTTGCTGGCAACTGAAACTGAATGAAGTAAGTTCCAAGCAGTACATTCAATACTTCTTTTGTAGGGTGCAGGTGATTATGACTTCCCTGTGGCATTGCTTCAACTTTTCAAGTACTGCGCATCAGAAAACCATTCATGTGATATGTCTGAAATTCAATGGTTTCAACACATTAATATGTGATAATTATAGTGTGACTTTAACCCAGATGGGAAATTACAGCACCAAAATTAAGAATGTACTTGAAGGGTCAACATGAAACAATAAAGTCAAATGCATATTTGGGGTCACTGAGCTGATATTTATTAATGTCACCATTACCGGTTAAAGCCTTAAACCTGATAGTATGAAAGTCTCAGCAACAAAGTAGATTTTACATTAATATTGCAAGAAAAAATGCACTAATTACCCAAGTAAATTCCTTATTAGCTATAATGCACTGCTTAGAAGATTGCCACAGGAGATGAACGAATGGAGCCAGAAACATGAAAATGAGAAAATAGCAACAAATTTAAAAGATTTACTTACAAAAAGCCAATTCTGAAATTCTATTATCTTCAAAACTATTAAACAGAGGAATTGAGAATGTGCAGCTGTACAAGTATGATAAGTAGTGGTAACCTTTCCTTTATTTCTCAGATTCATTGATTGATGTGGAAACAAGAGCAAGAAACAGTTAAACATTATGCAAAGGGTTCACTCAGTTTTTGCATTGTTAATGTCGTAAGGTATGAGAAGCTACGAATTGTTTTGTTTGCAATAACTTTCAATAATGGTCCTTCACAAAAGAAACACATAATGATTAAGCTGCAGCATTATGAGTAGAATGTCCAATATGTACTTCGCGTATTTGCGCACAATGCTAGCATGAGCATCAAGAACAGCATTATAGAATACTCTGAATATCATGTACTTGTATCAATATCCTGAGATTTTATGGTATATATAGGGCCATATGAGGTGAAAGCTCACCCGAAAATGTTTGGTGTCCATGTAGCATAAACATTGCCAATGGCATTAACTGATAGAAGCGGACAATGATGTACTCAAGTAGAAGGCCATTAAGCCTATCATATCTGTGCCAGCTCTGAGACAGAGTAATTAAACTAGTCCAACCTCCCTGTTCCTGTCCTACAGTTCTGTATTTTTTCCCATTCCTTCAAGCATTTCTATAATTTACTTTTGAATGCTGTTATTTGTACCTACACCATCGGTTCAGACAGTCTATTTGAGATCACAACAGCTGTCTACCTGAAAAATATCCTCATGTCACTTCCAGTTCTTTTGCCTCTTACCTTGAATTTCCTTCTTCTGGTGATCAAACCTTTTGCTTCTAGAGATAACATCCATTGTTATTCTGGCAAAACTGGCCATCATTTTGAATACTTCTCTCACTCACATTTTCCCTCAACATTCACTGCTCTAAGAAAGGCAACCCCAGTCTCTCCATAATTTGACATCCCTCAACCTTGCTACTCTCTTAATACATCTCTTCATCACCCTCTGTAGTATCCACTGAAGGGATCACTGGAGGATTTTAGAAGCGCTCCGTCAGATATGTTCAGGACCAGGATCAGCATGAACAGCAGTCATCCACAAAATGTGTTACAATCTGCATGAGCATTGACCTCTCACTGGCAAGGCACTGCCCATTCCCTCCATGAAAAGTTCACCCTGCAGGTGGGTCCCTGAACTGCAAGCTGGAAATGGACAGGAACCTCACCACTCCAGGCACTGTAACCACAAAATGCTTAAGGTTTTTACTGGGTATTACTTATTTGCTGTTGGCCACAAAAGAAAGTTGACCTGAGAAGCTCTGAGTATGCTTCCTCAGTCTTTATGAACAATTCAGTTTTCTGGATTTCTAACTCTCGGGAACATTGAAAATATTATAAAATAAATTTCTAAAATACCCAGGAGTTTCTTGGATTGGCAGAAACTTTTAAAAATGTTTTTAAACTGGGCTGAAGTTATATTGTTGGCATATGAAGGTCAAGCAATTTGAAACTGTCTACTGGTGATGGTCTTAAATCTCTCACCTCAGTGACATCTGGATTTGGATCACAGCTCTGTCTTCTGAGATTTAAGGGTAAATGTTACACGTTCACTTTCCCCGTGCAGAGTTTCACACTCAGAAAACAACTATCGGGAAATTGAGTATGAAGGACTGCTGGCCCAGCAGAATTTTCTGTTCAAATAGAAAAACCTCCAGAACTGAAGGTTCTCGGGTCCTGAATTCTGACATGAACTCCTTTCATGCAAAGCTGTATGCTGTGAGCATTGATTTGTAAAAGTCTGCTCCTTATTGGCACTTATGCTTCAATGCATACCCAAACTGCTTATCAATGAGGCTGTATAACTGTAGTCTCAAACATACAAAGTACAACCTTCCAGTAATAATAACTCCTCAGCTGAGTTATTTATAAAAAACATGCAAAAATATTTACAACAGCTAAGCCAGCCTATATTAAATAGAGCATTTATCAATGTGAAATGTTCTACTTTCCACACTTCACCAAAGACATTTCAACTGATATGTAAAATTTCCCAACATTTTCAAGACATGGGACTTTCTACATTCTGTTCTTTTGAATAGATGAGTGGGCCACCAAGAATAATTCTTAGCATATGATGAAAAGTTGCTCTCATACAATTTTAGAAGGAAATTGTCTTGATGATTATTAATGATCCAAACAAAGGAACAGAGGGCATTGTTGCTAAGTTTGCAAATAACACAAAGTGGAGGGACAGGCAGTGCTGAGGTAGTAGGGAGACTGCAGCAGGACTTGGGCAGACTAGGAGAGTGGGCAACAAAGTAGCAGACGAAATACACTGTGGGAAAGTGTGAGGTTATGCATTTGGTAGGAAGAATAGAGGCATGGACTATTTTCTAAATGGGGAAAGGCTTTGTAAATCTGAGAGGGACTTGGGAATCCTTGTTCAAGATTTACTTAAGTTTAACATGCAGGTTCAGTTGGCAGTTAGGAAGGCAAATGCAAAGTTAACATTCATTTCAAGAGGGCTAGAGTACAAGAACAGGAATGTACTGCTGAGGCTATATAAGGCCATTCAATAAGCTGAATGGCCTAATTCTGCACCCACAACTTATGGTCTTTTGAGTGATCTCTGACCTATCAGCTTCAGCTGAGATTTTTTCATTTGTATACAATAAATGAATATGTATGAGACTCCACTCAAGTACATTCTTTTATAATTTCCCCAGTTTACCTTTAACATTGTTAACTGTCCTGAAAAGATTTACCGTCACAATGTGGCTGTCGATTTTCTTTGTTGGCACGTTTTGGCTTGGTGGCTACAATTAAAATAGACACAAGCCTTTGAGTCATGAATCTGAAATAGATTACCATTTGGTACAAGGCCATTAACATTGAATTGCATCTTAACATGCTTCACAGAAGCATAATATTATAAATAGTGAGCCTGGAAGGAATAGCAGAGAGAGAGGGCACTTTAAAGAAAAAGACATCTATTTTCCCATTTTTTAAATTTAAATTTTTTAAGAATTTGTTTTGGAACCAGGTCATAACTGTGGATGGTGACAAGGATAATCCTTTTACCATAAATCTGTGTGTGCCACTTGGAGGAACTTGGAGACCAATAGACAAACACCGGTCAGCTTCATTTAAGTGAGTTCAATTGCCTCTTAGTGAGATGTGATGGCTCCCCATTGTGGGTAGCCGTGGAGCCATGCTGCTGTCCATCAATATTTCAAAAATCTCACCTTTGTGCAAATGGCCCTGAAGCAGGACAGAGCTGTGGAGTGGGCAGGCTAGCCAACAGGGCTATTTTTTAGCTGTCACCCATCACTAATCTCTGCCTAGATGAAGGCTGAAACTCCTGTCACATATTAGCGTCTTTTCCATGCAGCTAAGTTTCAAGCGTGTTTTTGTTGTTTGTAATTAGTGAAAGTGGAATTCATTACTTTATATCATCAGCGATTAAAGACAATTTGCAATAAATGGTCAATTTTGTTCAATCTTTGTTTCAATAAGATATTTTAAGATTAGTCTACGTATGGAACAGTAGATGATTAAAAAACAACATTCAGACTCAATCTGTGATCGCTCACTTCCGTACCTTTTCCTTGGGAATTAATTGAGTTATAATTTAGATGCTTATTTCAACCTAAATGCTTTAGTGACATACATCATTGACTATAAATGACCAGCGCTGCAATTATTTTATGCTATTATTGTAGTCGTAGCTATTGCACATCCTGAAAAAAATACATAACAGTCCATTCTTCTTTTTCCTGATGATCAACTTGAACAGCAAGTAAAATAGGCACCATGCTGAAGGTTGCTAAGATAACCAGACAAATGCAATCTCCTCTACCTTGTCTGGGCTTGATTGCTGGTTGCCCATCAGCTCTGAGAACAAGTGCTTCACTTCTGTCATGACAATTGGCTAACATAACTTAGGGTTATTTTTCTTATGAGATTGTATGTATGATGCATCAACAGGAAGCAGATGTGCATTTGGAAACTTTGACAATAAATCCGTTTTTGATGCGAAGAGCACAATTATAGTTCTGAAAGACATAACTAAATTCATTACAATTTTATTTAAAAATGCTTACTTGAATGATAACTGTCTAAGGTTTCGAAGAAAACAAATGGTTTAACTGATTAAATGCAGATATCATTGAAGCTCAATGCATCTCATTGCTGAGATATTTAAAGAGTAACACAAGTAAATTGTTTTACAAGACAAACTTACATTTATATGGTGTGTTTTCTAAGGAACTTTATAATTGGAAAGTAAAACACCTAGAAATAGGACAGCAGTTAGTGAAAGTAACTAAAAGTATTGTTAAAGGAGCAGCCTTTGAGGGAACTAGATATACTGAGGTAAAAAGAATTAAGAAAAGAACTCAGAACATGACCCAGGTCTCTGGATTAATAGTCTACTGATAATACCATTAGGTCATCACCTCTTCCCTTGTGAAACTAGGTATGTGGGCATGGAGGTTTTAGAGGTAACTGAGCATTGAAATAAGAAGCAGCTGTAATAGGTACAGTCTTACACATCTGGACCATGTGAGGAGACTCCACTGTTGAGCATCTTTGAATTCATTGTTCGTAGACATCTTGAAATGATTGACAGTTAACAACTGAAGCATAAAGGTACTGGTGGGCATGGAACTGGATAGGCACTACATTAGACAGCATGATAGCATAAGTGAAGTCAAGCCTGTTGGATGAGAGGCACAATTTTATATCATGAGTGTACAAATGGAATCTGGTGCTATTTTTCTCTCTGATGTAGATCAAATGGGGCTAATGTGACAGAAATGCCAGAGTTTCTGAAACAAGTCACAGACTCGAGTGAACATGAGTGATAATTTTGACTTTCTGACTGTTTAGCAAGAAAGAAAAAAAAATCAAGGTACTTCACAGAGGATTAATCACAACACCTAATCAAAGAAGGAAATATTTTATAAGGAGCCGATTATAGAGGTGGATTTCAGGGATGCATTTAAGAGATGGTGCAGTGGATGAGAATTCCAGAGAGTGAAACCTAATGGGCTGAAGGCATGCTCAACAGCTGGGGAGAGGAACAGAACTGGAGGAAAAGGGATGGGAGAGATGGAGTTTGGACAAATGCATTAAAAGAAAACTAGAGATGGAGAAATGGAGTGTTTGCAGGGAAACTGTAGGACTGAAGAAATTATAGAGGTAAGAGATAAGCAAGGCCATGGAGGGATTTAAATACAATCAGGAAATATAAAAATAAAAGGCGTCTACAAAGGAGGAGATAGGGCGATGAGGAGTCAAAATTTATCAAGGATAGGAGTGAT
The DNA here is from genome assembly GCF_021869965.1 of Rhincodon typus. Classification (NCBI taxonomy): domain Eukaryota; kingdom Metazoa; phylum Chordata; class Chondrichthyes; order Orectolobiformes; family Rhincodontidae; genus Rhincodon; species Rhincodon typus. Next base: position 22,111,570 of record NC_063350.1, on the reverse strand, counting down.
GGGAATTTGTACAGCATTGAATACTAGGAGACAGAATTGTACATCAGTGAAATTTTCTGGAAGTAGAGATTGGGAGGTTGGAAATAGCCAAGAATGAAAATGTCAAAACCATGAATGAGTGCTTTGGCAGTAGCTGGGCCAAAGTGGAATAGAGGCAGGTAGTGTTCGAGTGAGATGTAGGTGGATCTGGTAATGGGTGGAATGGGGTTGAAGACTTATTTCTAGGTAAAGTTGGGAGTCAACATTATGAACAACCTGTTTTCCTATTGAAAATAGGACAAGGGAATTGGTTCATACAGTTTTTGATGACCACTAGAAATGATCACTTCAGTCTTAGTGAGATTTACCTGTCAAAAGTCCTACTTATCCAAGTCTGGATGTTGGAAAAGCAATCTGACAGTAGAGGGGCAAAGAGGATCAAAATGTGGGATACAGGAGATTGAGTGTTGGGTGTTGCCAGTGCACAGGAAAAAGCTGGTCCTTTTTAGAAAGATGACATTAGACCATAAGAGCATAAAGAATAGGAGGAGGAGTAAGCCATTCAGCTTCTGAAGCTAGCCCAAACATTCAACTAGATGATGGTTCATCTGCCCTAGGTCTCAACTCCTCTTTGATGCCAGCTCTCTACAGCTGTCACCTCCCTGATCATACAAATATCTACCTTCTCTTTAAATAGTTTCAGTGATTGTGCCTCCACAAATCTCTGGAGTAAAGAATTCCAGACATTCAATAACATCTGGGAGAAAAAATTCTTTTGCATCTTAGATTTATACAAAACATAGGATCTAAGAACATAGCAGTGACTATGTCCCTTAGTTTGAGACTGCCTACTAGTGGAAACATCTTTCAGCATTTCATCCTGACAAGCCCCCTCAGAATCAATAAGATCATCCCTCATTTGTCTTAACTCAAATGAATTAAGGCTTAACCTGCTTAGCTGTTCTTGGTAAGTCAATTCCTTTAGCCAGGAATCAGCCAAGCAAATGTTTTTCAGGCAGCCTCCAGTGGCAATATATCCTTTCTTAAAAATGGGGACCAAAACTATACCCAATACTTCAGGTGCCGCCTCACCAATACCCTGTACGTTGTAACAAGACTGCCCTATTTTCAAACTCCAACCCCACAGGAAAAAAAGGTAAAAGTTCCATTTGCTTTCTTGCTGCACCTGTCTGATAACGTTTCATGAATAAGAAGTCCCAGATCCCTCTGCACCGTATTTCAATAATAGACTGTCTTTTGACTCTGCCTTCCAAAGTGCACAGCCTCACACTTTGTGAAATTAACCTCCATCTGCCAGAACTTTACCCACTTATTCAACCTATCTAGATCTCCTTGTGTTGATATGGAACAGAATGCATATGTGTTTGAAGAGAAAATTAAGGATAAATCCCGTGGAACTGCAAGGTTTTTTGTGTAGAAGTCAGGAGAGAACCCACTGCCAGAAATGCTTGAACAGGGCAAGACTGGATTTTTGTAATAGTTGTCCCACTGATCTTGACAACTGAGGAGAGGTTTTGGAGGGTAGTACAATCCACCACCTGAAAAGCTACACAGAGATCAATTCACAGTCACAGTGAATTGTTTGACATTGGCTTTGGGTCATTTTGGAGCCGCAGCAAGGACTAAAAATGCTTGGAGAAATTCAAATATGGAGTTTTTGGAAAAATAAGCATATATTTCAGAGGCAATGGTAATATAAATAACAGCTTTTATAAAATAAGAGGCAATTTTCCAACTCCACAGTTTCATTAGCAGCAATCAGTAGCTGATGCATTGCAGGCTGTCTTTCATCCATTTACGTTAGTCGTCTGTAATCAGATGTGCACGAAAGTTCCGATATGCACAATCAACAAGCAAGACCTCCTACCTGCAGAGTACAATGTTAGAAAATTAGCCGTAACCTATCATGTTGTTATGCATTTCAGTAGCTTTTCAACTTGCTACGTAATTTGTATCAGAACCAGAGGAGCCTTTATGAGTTAGCCAGGTGCACACCTTAGTATAATAGGGATAAATGTGAGATTATCCGCTGAGGTAGCAAAAACAGGAAGGCTGATTAATATCTGAATGGCAATATATTGGGGAAGGGGGAGTGCAAGAAGACCTGGGTGTACTTGTACTCCAGTTATGGTAGGTAACCATGCAGGCGCAGCAGGCAGTGAGAAGGCAAATGGCATGTTGGCCTTTACAGAGATAGGATTCACGTACAGAAGCAGGGATGTAATTGTACCTGGTCTTGCTGAGACCACACCAGGAGTATTTGTGCAGCTTTGCTCTCCTTATCTAATGAAGGATATTCTGACTATGGAGAGAGTACAATGGAAATTTACCAGACTGATTCCTGGGATGGCAAAACTGATATGAAGTGAAACTGGATTGGTTAGAACATTATTCGTTTGATTTTAGAAGAATGAGGGGGAATCTCATTGAAACCTGTAAAATTCTAACAGGATTAGACAAGGCAAACACAGGAAGGATTTTTACGATGACCAGGGAGTCTAGAACTAGCGGTCAGAATCTAAGGATGTGAGATAGGCCATTTAGAACTGAGATAAGAACAAAATGTCTTCACCCAGAGAGTCGTGAGCCTGTGGGATTCTCCAACACAAAAATAATTGAGGCCATTAAATGCTTTCAAGGAGGAGTTAGATATAGTTCTTAGGGCTAAAAGGATCAAAGCATATGGGGAGAAAGTGAGAACAGGGTACTGAATTGTATGTTCAACCATGATCATATTGTGTGGCACAGCAGGGAAGAATGGCCTACTCCTGCTCCATTTTTCTCGGTTTATGTCCAATACACCCATACAGATTCATGCATATATCAATACTCCCAGTCGTTTGTATGCATTTTATTGTAATGTTCCACTATTATATGACTATTTTCTTCCTTAATGTGACACAATTATGAGTTATCTTTAAGTGCATTAGTGAAAGATGTATTGCTTAGAGTAGGTTACTGTCCCATATGGTCCCACACTGGCTTAGCTATATATAAAGAACTTTGGGGCCAGTTATTTTGCATAGTCCATAAGACCATAAAACACAGGAGTAGAGGTAGAAGTAGGCCATTCAGTCCATTTAGTCTGCAATAAGCCCATCATTCAATAAAATTATGGTTGATCTGGTAATGCTGAACTTCACTTCCTTGCCATTTCTGCATGTCCCTTGATCCCTTACTGATTTAAAATCTTTCTATCTCAGCCTTGAATATACTTGATGATCCAGCCTTGACAGCACTCTGGGTAAAGAACTCCAAAGATTCACTTTTCTCTGAGACCTGAAATTCCTCCTCATTTTTGTTCTAACTGGGTGGTCCTTATTCTGAGATAATGCCCTCTGGTCCTAGACTCTCCACAACAGGAAACAATCTTTCTCTATATCTATCCCATCATGCCCTGAAGAATTTTTGACATTTTAATAAAATCGCATCTCATTCTTCCAAACTACAATGACGAGAAGCAAAACCTACTCAATTTCTCCTCACAAGAAAATCCTTCTGTCAAGTCAACCTTCTCTGCACTGTCTCCATTTCAGGATATCTTTCCTCAGGTAAGAAGACCAAAACTGTTCACAGTATTCTAGATGCATTTTTACTATTGTCTTGTATAGTTTCAGGAAAATTTCCCTATTTTTAAACTCCATCCTCTCTGAAAGAAAGGTGAGCAGTCCATTTGCCTTCCCTATTACCTGCTGAACATGTATACTAGCTTTTTTGTGATTTATGCATGAGGACTGCCAGATTCCTCGGTGTTAGCTTTCTGCAGTCTTTTACCATTTAAATAATACTCAGCCCCTCCATTCTTCCTGGCAAAGTGTTTAACCTCACAATTTCCCACATATATTCCACATCTGCCAAGTTTTTGCCCACTCACTTAACCTTTCTATATTTCATAGAATCCCTACAGTGTGGAAACAGGCCCTTTGGCCCAACAAGTCCACACCAACCCTTGGAGCATCCCACCCAGACCCATCCCCCTATAACCCACCGAATCTACAGACACCTAAACACTACTGGCAATTTTGCATGGCCAATCCACCTAACCTGCACATCTTTGGACTGTGGGAGGAAACCGGAGAACCTGGAGGAAACCCATGCAGACACGGGGAGAATGTGCAAACTCCACACAGACAGTCGCCCGAGGGTGGAATTGAACCTGGATCCCTGGTGTTGTGAGGCAGCAGTGCTAACCACTGAGCCACCATGCTGCCCTACCCTATATCCCTCTGCTAAGTCTTTGTGTAACCCTCACTACTTGCCTTTTCATCTATTTTTGTGTCATGTACAAACTTGGCTATCGGACATTCAATTATCACATCTAATTTGTTAATATAGGTTATAAAAAACTCTTGGCCCTAGAACTGGTCTCTGTGGCACTTCACTAGATATAGGTTAACATGCTAAAAATGTCCCTACTGTGTGCATTCAGCAAAGAGCCATTCATTTTGCTTTTAACCATTCTTTTTTACCTTTGACCCTATTTTTGCTCTTTTGCTATATTTGTTCACACTGTCCCTTCCTGCCCCACTCTGGGTTTCATTAGCACTTAATGCTTCCATAATCTTTAGCTTTGTAAGCATACATTTCCCCTCTCCCAAACTGTATGGTCTCTAATTAATTTAACGTTCCCTCCTCTCATAGTTATTTAATTTGCCAGGAAACTGGTCCTACCGTGGTTCAAGTGGAGCCTGTCCACCAGAACATTTCCCTAACTCGTTCTTGTGCCAATGCCTGTGAACTGAAGTCTATTCCACACACAGCAACTTTTTCTTTAAATCTACATATGCAATACTTTGACTTTAAATAACCTTCAGTTTGCCTGTGTTTCAGGTAGTAATCGAGAAATTTATTACCTCGGAGTTCTGCTTTTTAATTCTTTCAGCAAAAACTTTTTTTTCTAGTCCCATCAATGTTGTTGGTGCTAATGTAGATAGTGACAGCTGTATCCCTTCCCTTCTACCAAGTTGTTTGCTGGTCCCAGAGATGTCCTTAACCCTGGGACCAGGCAGGCAACACAGCCTTCAGGAGATAACAAGGTGTAGAGCTGGATGAACACAGCAGGCCAAGCAGCATCAGAGGAGCAGGAAAGCTGACGTTTCGGGCCTAGACCCTTCTTCAGATTTTCTGAAGAAGGG
>NC_063350.1:22059099-22106035 GCF_021869965.1 Rhincodon typus | reverse complement strand
TCTCCAGCATCTGCAGTTCCTACTATCTCTGAAACAGCCTTCAAGAGTCCTATTTAGAGAACAGTATCAATCCTGCTAAATTATATGATTTTCTACTAATACCGCATTCCTCATTCTTCTTTCCTCTGACACCCCCCACCCCCAACTTCATTGGCTCCCTGTACCAAGGTATCATGGTCACTTCATTCATTCTCTCTGCAATCCCACTCTTGTCTGCACAGTTTGCAAGAATCTCATAACTGTCAGTCAAATGCAGGGCTGAGGCTCAAATGCTAGCCCTTGAGTGCCCATACCTGCTTCATCTGGAGACACACCCTCCTGATCCCAATCACAGACCAATCTTGAATGACCACTTCTGAAAGGCGTAACCTCCCCTTTGGAGTAATGTGTCCAGGTAACTTTCTCCATCCCTGATGTCTGCAGCTCAGATTCTTGGGCGCAAGGTTTCTCAATTGTAAACACTTACGACAGACTTGCTCACTCTGGATCCTCTGGAACCCATGAGTTTCCAGATGCTGAAAACAATGCCAAATTCACTAGAAATATCTGTTTATTCAGGAACATATCCATCACTTAGCTTGCAGGACAGGGAAATTTATGAATCAACAGAAAGGCTGTCGAAGAAGTAAAACAGATGAAAGGTGACAAAAGAGAAATAACCTCTGCAGTATCAAAAGCACCACCAGCACAGTGAATTAGTCTTCCAACAGTAAATGAGAATCCCAAGAGGCCTTATGCTTGTCTGTTCTTTCCCTTTGTAATGTGAACAGAAGTAGAACTGATGATGCCAAGTGGCTTTCATGCACTGGGTTTTCTGTATGTGGAAGTTTGTGAACTGAACCAAACAATGTTTCACCTACTCTCAACTCAATCCACTTCCACAGAGATTAAAGGGGTACATATATTGACACAGAGGTCTCCGTCACAAAAAAAATTCAGAGATTGCACTCATTGGTCCTTCTACCTCACAAGAGAATACAGGGTAATTACAGGCAACTTCCATGACAGTACAGCAAGCAGTCTGATAATGGGAGTGAACCTGAGTAGATACTTGCATTGGATCTATTTTTTTAACACTTAGATACTGATACAAGCAACCTGATTTTGACATAAACACTGAAGAAAGCAGTTATACCCAAACCAAAGTGTCCATCATGTTTTAAAACCCAAGAGTGAGAAATAAAACACAAACTGCACTGGGCTATGTGAACTGGACTGGCAAATCTCAGACACCATTTGTGGTCCATGGGAAACAGTTGGGTACCCTTTCCTGAACTAAAAAGCTGTAAACTTTTTTTTTAAAGATACTTTGTATAGGTATTTGAAGCAGTGTTTATGACAAAGACATTGAAGTGTTACTTATTTCTAATTTTTAAACATATTCTTGTAAGTTTGTAGGAATGCTAGACAAACTTTCACTTGTGCTTCTTTTTATCATTTATATCATTTACTTATGGCATTTGTATTTAACATTTATATCATGGGGGTTGGCCAGCTTATTTGGCTGGATGACTAGAATGTGGTACAGAAAGGTTCCAACAGAATATATTCAAACCCCTACTGGACCAGTCACGTGATCTAGTAACGAGTCAACAGGATGAAAGAAAATGGGCCCCACAAGAACTGCCGACATAACTATACACAAAGACTTCTAATTCGGCAGGAGACAAAGGAGGAAGCACCTAGCCTTGACTCATATATCCAAAATAAAAATAAGTAATGATGGAAGTTAGTCCAGCAGGTTAATGCCAGATCTCTGCAGCAAAGTCCAGCCGATTATGAACAGACACATTTGCATGATATGCTCAGCCATGCTAAAGATCATATAAGTGTCAGCAAAGTTCGGAACTTTGGCGGTGTAAACTCTGGGGACCGACCTATGTGGTGTGCCCTTTGAACTAGACAAAGTGACAGAACCATGTGAGACAGATTTGACAGTGGCTGGCCAACACAGTCCGCCCTCGGTAATAGGTAGTATATTTCTATGTAACATATGAGCAGCCTTGGGAAGTGTTAAATAAAGTTGTAAACTCAAAGTCCAGTCGTGCTAGTGTTATCACCAATATCCACGGGACCTTCCAGTGTGGGGTCTAACATCCCTTAGTGGCAGTAGTCCATGAAGGTCCACCTCCTTGCCTTTGTAGAGTTCTGTCCCTCATCTCTCTATAACCAATTGTCACTCTCTCCTAGAGAGAGTTGCCTCTGGTGCTTTGTTAGCAATGGCTAATTATTCATTACTTGCATCTTGTAGCCATTATTTGAATTAGGTAATGGTCAATTTGGAATACATTGGCAATGCTGATTCCCTGTAACATAGCTGGTTTAAATAATTTCACCAGCCCACATATTATATCAAGTGGAATAAACAGAGAAACTGCTGAAGAAACTCAGCACATCTAACAGCATCTATGGAGGGAGAAACAGTTAACATTTTGAATCGATTATGACTTCTTCAGAACCCTAATGTTTAGGAGGCCATCTGTAAATAAAGCTCAAGTGAAGCTGGACATAGAGCATGACAAGGCAATTGTTTTCTTTGGGAAGTCAGTAGCTTTACAGTTCACACAATTAAACCTTGTCAGGTTCCTTTCAAAAAGGGTTCAGTTGGCTGGATGGCTGGTCTGCAAGGCACAGTGATAACAGCAGTGTGGGCTCAATTCTAGCACTGGCTAAGGTGCTCCTCCTTCTCAACCTCTCTCCTCACCTGAGGCATGGTGACCCACAGGTTAAACCACCACCAGTCATCTCTCTCTAGTAAGAGATCAGTCCTATGAGCTGTTAAGACTATGGTAACTTTATTCCTTCCATCCTGTCAATTTAAAAATACTATTAAAGAATGCCGGAGTAAGGGACAATGAGTGACCAAAACTTGGAGATGAGATTAGTAATAAATGTGACTTGTGTACAAATGATAGGAGATAGTGAGTTTCCAATTAACAAGAGAAACTCAGGCATAGGAAGCATGCACTGCAAATGGCTGAGGGTACAGTTTATCTCAATTGCTTTTTAGGAGAAATCCAAAAACTCCTTCCCGGGTTTGGGAAGGAACCACAACTTTTTCAGCCAGGAGAATGCAGGTAGAAGGCCATTCATTAAGTCTGAGTTTTCAGAACAAATATTGGCAAGCCTAACAGCATCAAATATGGCCACCTGAAATAAATTCTAATTGAGGGGATATATATATATATATGAAACAGGAAAGAAATAATGGAAAAGTCTGAGTTCAGTTTTGGTGGTGACAGAAAAATAGTAATTTTGTAGCATGGCAAGCACACAGTTCAGGTGCAATCCTTGAAGTTATTTCACACTGATCACATACTTACAGAATCTGAACAAATCATTGAAAGTGATGAGGGACTAAATGCTTTGCATGCTCATGTTTTGGACAATTATAAAGGGCCAGATTATGGTAAATAAACGTGCTGCCTGAATATCAACCAGTGAGACAGAGACAGGGCAAGGCTAGTTTCTCCAGAGAACATCAACCAAAAGTTAGCACCAAAGTAACATATGTGCCAGTGTGTAGATATACCAGTGAATGGATAAATGCTACCTCTATACGGAGAGCAAGAAAAGCCACCAGCAAATATAAATATTGGGTGACTGTGCAAAATGAAGGACAGGAGGTAAGACACATGGATTGACAAAAATTATGCAAAGGTGTGGAAGCCAGAAAATGCAGTTTAAGTTCTGAGAGTGGACGACAAAATGAACATGGCCTTAGGAAAAGATCATAAACTTGCAAAAGGAATTCTGACTATGAGATTGGATTGAGAGGAGGTCATAGTTTGACAGAAACAAGGACTAAGGAACAGAGAGAGAATATAATAAGAAGTAGAATCTTTTATAATCAAAACATTTTAGTGTTTATAAACAAATAAGAAGAAATGTTGATAAAAGATGCCAAAGGGAAATAGTTGGAAAGCTAGAAAGAATTTAGTTTTGAAGAGAAACAGCGGGCTGAATCTAATGGTTTTTTGGATACATCAAGTTGCATTGTTTTTGGTGGAGTGATTTATATTGTGAGGCCAAGCATGTTCGTTTGCCAAATCTTACCAAACTCACCGCTTTGACTGCTGTTCTTACCCCGGTGACGAATATCACATTTGATTTCCACCCTATCTTGAGCTTTAAGCAAATGTGATGTGAGGAAGAACTTAACCACACAAACAGTAGTTCTGGAATGCACTGTCGGATTGTGCTGGAGGTAAGTTCAACTGAGGCTTTCAAGATGACAGCAATGATTAATTAAATAGGGAACATATTCAGGGTTATCAGGAAAAGCAGTAGAATACATTAAGTCACAATGCTTATTCAGAAAGATGGTGCAGTCATAATGGAGTGAGCAGCCGCCATCTGCATCATAATAATTGTGATACACAACATGAAAGGATTAATGTGACAGATCCTTTTTTCAAATGCATAAAATATTTTAATATTTTGCTTTGTGCTAAAATTATTGGTGTTAAAAAAAGTAACATGGTCAATAGGATTTGCTGACTTTTTTCAAGTTCATACATTTAATTTAAAACTTTCTTTTGAACATTACATGGCATTTAGTCGTCGTATGGGATAAACAATGGTTATTAGCAGGAAAAATATTATAAAACCTTCAAAGTGAGACATCAGTAATTGAAATGCAGATCACTATGTGTCAACCACCACAGCTCCAGAGTTGATTGAGAGCAATCATTGAACTTTGTATTAAAGTGCTGGGTTCTTTCCTGGGTGGTTACACCCCCTTTTTTAGTTATTTGAAAAATCTTTTGTTGAGTTGTTGATTGCACTTCACCCAAATACTCTTGACCTTTGGACATCTGGTGCAGAGGGGTATGTGTAAGTTGGAGGACCTCCTCATGGGTCTGCTCCTGGTCTTGGTCAAGTTGGTCAGGTCCAGGCAGCAGGCTGTTGGGGGGTGGTGGTGGTGGTGGGGGTGGGGAGGGGTGGAGAGGTGGGGGTCATAGTTGCTGACTGTCTATCAGTCTTCCACAGCTGTGTTCATGCCTAGGTATCTGTGGAGAGGGAGCACCAATACTCTCAGTGTGTTTAAAGTGAAATGGCCACCACAAGGGGTAGAGTGCTTTATCATAGATTCATAGAATCCCTACAATGTGGAAATAGGCCCTTCGGCCCAACAAGTCCACACCGACCCTCAGAGCATCCCACCCAGATCCATCCCCCTATAACCCAGCCAGTCTACATACCCCTGAAAATTATGGGCAATTTAATATGGCCAATCCACCTAGCCTTCACATCTTTGGACTGTAGGAGGAAACCGGTGCACCCGGAGGAAACCCACGCAGACACGGGGAGAAGGTGCAAACTCCACACAGACAGTCGCCTGAGGCTGGAATCGAACCCGGGTCCCTGGTGCTGTGCTGCTTTATCTTCTCTTCCAACTCCATTTTGATTTAGCCCTCTCTCTGGCATTGTACTTCTTCCCCATCTGTGATGCTCTGCATTGCTCTTAATGTGCTTTGCATGAAAATTAATTAAATTTACTGGTGATGGTGAATGGGTGGAAAAAAAAACACTTTTTTTGGTGCTGGGGGAGAAACAAAATCGGTTGACTTTAAGTGCACTTCTGGATGTGAGTTTTAAAAATCATTTCTGCTCGCTAAAAAAAATAGCAGAAACCTCAGAAACTAGAATTACTATATGTTTTGTACATTATTTACTTTTCCGCCCAAAATCAAGTGGCAAAAAAGTGTCCTGAGCATACACAGATCCCTATTCCATGTCATTCCTTTTTAATGCCAGATGAATTCTCCACAATCACAGACTATTTGCTCTGCTGCAACTGCATTTTTTGCATTGCATCACTTTATTTCCAAACCATGTTTTCATTTTGCTAGCTTGTTGCTTTCAACTTCTGTATTTCCCAAGATTGAGAACCTTTTTTTGGTTTAGATGGATTTGCATGATGGCAAATAAATGCATTGTGTTTTCTGACATTATTATATATGCAGCATTAAATGTTGTTGGAATATTTAATGGACTCTTACAATGCAGTTTAGCCTGGACTTGAGTTATTTCATAAATCAACATCTACTCAAAATATTATGATGTGATCACTTAGTTGAGGATACATTTCATAGAGTCGAAGTCTCTTGGTATGATATCAGGACCTCACTGATTTAATACTATTTGTGTTCATATATATCTGTTATCATTTCACATTGACACAAACATGAACTATACACCTACTCCTTAATTAAAGGAACATTAAGAATGAATACATAGAATACAATTTCCTCAGCAAAGAGTTAATAGCATAGGTTTTCTAATCATAGCACAGATAGCATCACATCAAAATGAATGGGTTACTTTAATACCTATATGTAAATAATACACAGGAAAATATGGGAAACAAAATGAAACTTTTTGCAATTTTTTATGTGACATAATTTCAAAAATATTTTATAATCTTTACCCCTTCCATGGCAGCTTTAAAATCTTTAAAAAGAAAAATAAATTGCCAATCGTTGTCATTATCCAGCTCTTCTGAATATTTCTGACCATTCTGTAAATTAGTGCTATTGCACATCAATTGAATACTCTTATCGTTCAGAAGTCAATGCTTAGATTTTGGCAAAAACAATGCAATAATAACTCAAATGGATATGGATGTTATGCTCTCTAAATGGTTATACATATTCTTTTTCAAAATTCTACTTACTTAACATGAAAAAGAATTGGAAAATTAATTTGAAACAACAACATAACCTTGAAATTCAATAACAAGATTACTACTGTTACTGAAGAAAATTGCAATAAAATAAATTGAAATAGTTGCAAATGGCTCTTGAAATTACTCACAGGAGCAATACTATCGCAGTAACAATGTGTCGTCCGTAATGTTTGTCCTTAAAGACAATTTAAGCTTTAAAAAACACTAGCAAAACACATGAATAGCTTTATTATTGTGTTCTGCACAAAGCCTTTTAGCTGTTAAGAAAAATGCTACTGTGTTTCAATCCTTCATTTAAGCAGTCACAGAAAGTTCAAAATTTCACAATAGAAACTTCTGGCGTACAAAATTAAACATCAAGTTCTCCTTTCCAAGGACATATCCCATACAGGGTACAAGTTGTATTTCAATCATTGTCACTACCAATCAAAATGATCCAAGTTTTTTTTCAATTTCCACTTATATCTGTATAATAGCTCTCAACGTCTGGACTGTACTTTATTTGTATAATTTATAATTATGCATTTAGTTTTGTGCTGATGATCTCAATTTTGATTACACATTCAAAAGTAGGATTATGTAGATATCCTCAAATTAATTAAATGCAAGTTATTTAAGATTTAAAATTACGACAATGTTAAGTGAACTGATATTGCCCATAATTTACTATAAAAATGATGTCAAAATGGTTTTGTTTTACTTCTGAAACATAAGTGAATTTTGTTTGTTTTGAAATATTTCTAAGCACAGAACTGAGATGTACAAGTAACGTTACTTGGTGTTAACCAAAGCAAAATTCATACTTTTGGACTGCCTGGGGAGGGATAAACTATTCTATCAACAATAGAGCTGCTGCGAATGTTTTATGGTAGAGTGTAAGCGTGGTTTATTTAATATTTGCCCACTGATTCATTTGACATGGTGAATATATTCATTCCTAAGAATGTCACAGCTTCCCATTCCCGAGTAATGACCACTCGTTTTAATTCATATAACATGTAGTTTAAGAAATGAAACATGATATTGCATGATTTCCTAGCTTACTTTTCCAACACAAATTACAGTGGTGTCTCCAAACAACTGGAAAAGTCACTGCATGTCATGTTGAAATTAGTGTTAGTGCTATTTTTCAATGTCACTGCATGGAATATATTCCATATAAATGAATATTATTTGGAAAATTCAATGAACTGGTGAAACACGGTTTGGGTTGAAAAAAGCTTCAACCATTTAAAGATTTATTTAAGCCATATTTAGAAGTGATCTTTAACATTACACTTTCATAAACAGTCTGATTATTTTCAAACAATTAAACACAATATATGGTATGATTTGAACACAACTGACATAAAAATTAAGGTAATTTGAACTTTTTTTTGAATTGTTGACAATTGAATGTTTCAACATTCACTCAAGCATTTTGAATATTCTTGAGTTTTTTTTTGTTTAGTCTGTGTTATGAGTAGCATTTTCCATTATTTCTCTCAGAACTGCTGGTAAGGAGATTTCAATGGAAAAGTGCTTGGTGTCTTTGTTATTTGGGAGAAGTAAACAAAAGATGCAAGACATTAGTAAATTTTGGTGCAATAAATGTGGGTAACTTGTAGTGACACAATCATGCCCATATACAGCTCCTCAGAAAGGTCTGAGCTAACTGACCTCATGAGTTATGCTTCATTAGGAAAACATTGACAGATTTGTACCATCTAAAAGGGAAGAGATCCATATGGTTCAAGTCAGAATGGCATCTGTAAAGTACCATTTCTAATATGCATTACAACAAGGTAAGGAAGGGGAATCAAGTATCATCTCTTCAACCCACCTTCAGTTGGTCACCACAGATATTTTTACATTTTAGCCCGCAGCTATATCACATGTCAATTAAAAATGTTAACTAGATCAAAATGAAGAAGCCAATTACGTGGCTTCTTGAGTGAAAGAAAGAAGAACTTAGTTACCTCCTAATCGCAAGAAAAATAATCAAAATGTGACATCAAAAACATGCACAATCACAGGTGATAGGTTTAAAATGGAGAGTGTCTGGTACAGACAGTGTAGATAATAAGTTTAAAAATCATTAAGAATTATAGGGGTTGCTAGATTCCTTGATGTTAACTTGGTTGCCTGGTTTCAATGTCTTTAGATAAAAAATTGTATTTTAATAGCAGATAGCTTTGTTAATTCCAAATGGGTCTCTCAAAGATTCCCTCAAACTGGAGTCAAGTAACTAATGCAGCTAACATACTTTTTCCTTTTAAAAGCCATTTTAGTCCATGAAGGTCTCAGGTATAAAAATCCGATGATCAAAGTTAAACTTTGCAAGACCAAATTTACTACTGTCATAACATATTTTACATAGTATGGTGGTGGACTGTAAAGTGAATAAACGAGTAAGCAAAGGAGGATAAGTAGGAAAAACAGCAGCACTAATTTGGGATTTAGGAATCTTTTCAGCTGGATCCGAGTCCATTCCCTCTATGTTCTTGGTATGAAGTTATCAAGCATACTGCTTAAATTAATAAAGGAGTGTAAACTTTAAATGTCTTTCAATGATGCTGAAGTTAATAGTAATGACTTAGAAAGAAACCATTACATGTTGAACTTCCAAGCGAGCTGTCGGAGGCACACATCATCGCTTCATCATCTGTTATGTAAGTATTATGCTGGACTTGATTGAATGCCATCATAAATTTCATGGTTGACCGCAGTCTGGTGGGAAGGGGTTGGAGCATACCAGACACACCATTTTTGATGTCACGTGTTGGTCACTCAGCCAACATGGCACCTTCACCAAATGAACCTTACCATATGCTGAGTCTGAAGCTGAATGAATTTGCAAAATTGCCTCGCTGTTACAGCCTCATGTGAAGGAGTGCGTGCAGCCTTCATCTGTAGGGTATGCCACCAATGACTCTCAGAAACCGAAGAAACTGTTTCCCTGCTTTCCTCATGCAAATCATTTCCACTGACAGCACATGCGGGCTCATGGTGACATGCTGGTTGATGCGGCTGCCTTTTTAAAATCCGATGATCAAAGTTAAACTTTGAAAGGCAGATGTGGGAGGAGCAGACCAAGGGTAAGTCCAGGAAAAGCAGCAGACCACTACAGAGAATGACAAGAACCCAACACAGCAGTAGGTTCCTCAGCATGTGCTGTGTTCGCAGGTGACCAAGAGATTTTTGGCTCTAATTCTATTTCCTTGGAATGAATGAGACACAGTTCTAATGTAGGCTGTATATGCCCCAGGAACTGTGACAGAACTATGTCAGATGCTGGAGAGGAACCTAAGGGCTGCAGGAGTGGAAGGTCATCCTCTCTTTGGCTCTGAAAGTGACAGTTGCTTTGAACTTTAAGCAATTACCTCTTTCCGAAGCTATATCATAACACTGAGGAATTCATCAATAGGACGGGGTTCCATTTCATTAATAGTCAGGTGACCAGTGATCATTGTTACCACTTCTTGGAGGTGTGTGCCCATTACCCTAGCAGCTGCACAACTTCCATGTTCTGGAGCCCTCTGATGTAGTTGATGTGTTTGAGGGTCTGGGTACCTTATAATGCTAGTTACTGGGGGTCAAGGGGTACCCACGGTGACCATGGCTGAGGTTATCATTGCGCTGACTGATGCAGAGTGCAGATTAATGCTTCCAGTCGTGTGATGGAGCAGACAATTGGAATGCTGAAGAAGTGGTTCTGTTGCTCAGATCAGACTGGGGTAATCCTCCAGATGGTCCAAACATAATGTGTGCATCATCCTGACATGCTGCACTCTGCACAATTGGAGCAGGAATGTACTGGATATCGAAGGACCTATTTTCTGTGCTGTATTTCACTATGACTGAGGAACTGGGGAATGGTAGTTGTCTTTTAAGGACACTTCCAACAAGCTCTACTTGTACACTGCAAGCCAGACAAGCCAGAGAGGACTTGGTTGACACTGCGTTCCAGTAAGTGAGAACTGGCTGCAGCAGATCATTAAGGCTAAAATATTCAACGGGTCAGAATGCCAGCATTTGGTTTACATTGTGTGCTGAGATATTCAGCTTCTATTGGTTTTATTTGTGTTTCCTTTTGCTTGATTTGTTCGATTACTTGCCTGTATGTGGTCAGTGAGAAGATGGGAGTGTTCAATGGCATTGCAGCAGGGTAGCACTGACTAGGGGGTAGAATTACAAACAGGTAAACTGTGTGGCCATGTAGTTAAATAATGACTCAAGTGAGAGAATGGGGTTGTATCTGTGAGGGAAAGTCAGCCATTCTGATTATGTGCCATGAACAGTGGTAGTGCGGGCACAAAAGATCGTTCAGTGGATATCCATTGAGTGCCGAGATGCTCCAGTAATGGAGTGGGGTAAGATCGGTCTACAGTCACACATGATGCATGCTATTGGAGCTGGATAAGTAGTTAATGAACTGTACTTGTGTAGATGTGGCAGAAATCCCTCAAAAAAGACTTGACACAACTCACACTAATCCAAAAGAAATAAGGTTCAGCCTTGTGTGTTTTTAGGTGGCTGTGGAAGCCACCTGCAAAACGAACTGACAAAGCCCCATTGGAATTTATACGGATGCCTAAATAATATTGTTAAGGAACTGATTTGCGATAAGGTGGTTGAAATTTACAATAAACATCAGACAACCTGCCTGAGGGAATGGCTGGAGACAAAAGAACACTTTCTGAAAGCCATCAAGCAAAATAATAATGCTGAAGAACCCCTTCCATTTCCATAGAATCTTGACAGTGTTCACAACAGAAGATTGAAGCTCCTTAGTTAATATGGATTACATCCATTCTGTGACCACAGTTAGCCATCACATGTCAATACTCCATCTTATGAAAAGTTATGATTTTTCAGCATGTCTGTTTGTTACAAAAGGCAGAAACAGCAGAAATATTCAAGGATGGGTTAAAAAACAACTCTCTCTCACACTGTAGTTTTCAAGCTTGGGCTTATCTCTGTTACATGTTGGAAGACATCTCAGAGATAGAGGAATTTCAAGTTCCACAGCACCCATTCTGGACAATAACTAATTGCAGTTGAAATGAAATTGCCTCCAGAAGAACAATGAACTTGTCTGCAAATCCGAAAGAACTTTAGTGTTAATATCAGAACACACAATTGATTTTCTGTTATGGAATTTTTTTTTCCAATTCCACCTCTCCTACAATGCTATCACTTATTCTATCTGTTTGCAAGTTAGCATTGGTATATATGCCATGGATCTTGGTCATAACATCATTTACTACTATAAATCATGTTTCAATATGTCAAAGCTTTTTGAGAGTCTCCCAGCTCTTCAGTAAATTGGTTCCCACGGCACTATGGGAAAACTCCAATGTTTGCTTAAGATGTTTTGAAAGAACTTAGCCAGGTGCACATATATCAAAGAATATTCACATATGTTTAGTTTCTTAAATATTTTGTCATGAAAGTTTAGCCTGTTGGCACTCCAGGGATTGCTATATTTATTAATCGTACAAACTAAGATTCTTCTAAATTGCCCAGGTATATTGAAGCAAATTAATCATACTGCATAAGATGTTTATAAGGCCTTGTTTCTCTAATATTAAACTGCATTTCTTGTTACTAGATGAAATAAATGCAATTGATTTTCATAAACTTCTTTACATGAACTTCTTTACATTTACATTCTTTACATTTTAAACTGCAAGCATTTACGGGAATGCCCATCAATATTGACTGTGATGAATGCATCTTTGCATTCTGGGAGGCCCTCCTTTACTTGCCCCTCTTTCCTTTTCGTAAACTCTGATACATAATGAAAATTGCCTGGTCATACAGCAGTTACATTTTTTTAGTTGGAAGTACTGTACAGCTCTGACCATGCAGAAATTTGAAAAAAAATACGGTCTAAGTATAAACTAAAACGTGTCTTCCCTGAAATGTGAGGCTAATTTCTGTCAGATAGTGTTAGTAATTTTGAGGTGATGTTTTATGTTAGGTTTTGTCCAATAAATATTCTGGTTTATAACCAGGAAGTCGGAGACTTAGAACCACAGAGGTTCCACTTTATTTGATCATTAGAACTATTTTAAGCTTTAGGTGACCAATTGCAAATCTTCATATTTTTACAGTAACAATTTCTAACTCAACTCTAAGCATTACACTGCATCTGAAAAAAAATCAAATGTAAATCTGCGTCCACAGCAAATTATATCATTGAGTATGACAAAGAGAATTTTTAAAAGAGTTTATTACACTGCTTAAATATTGTGCTTTCAGTTACTTTAAATTTGCAGTCCACTCCATCAACATTTAATATATGATGTGTCCTGGATGATCAATAGTTTGTTGAAGAATAAAGACAACAAACATTTATAGAAACTTCTCAATGGAACACTAAATGAAAAAAAATCTGAAAGTCTTATCATTTAACATTTACAGCTCTCAAGTACTCTCGAGTTAATATTCCTGAGCAGTGTGTATAATAAATCTTTGTCCTGGTTCGTCATTTAGAACAAAACAAGACTCCAAGTGCCAAATCCAGATAAAAGAAGTCTTATGAATCTGCAGATGTCTTATTTATCTGGATGGTGACAGTTGGAGAAGGAAGCTCTGAAAACGATTGCAGGTGGTCTTTGACCTTTGGGGTTCTGAAGATTGTAATTGTAATTGACATTAAAAAAACTGCTACAAAAGCTTGACAGCATTGAGAATTGAGCAGAAATAATCCAAACATGCCTTTAAAGGAAAACTAAATCTAAATTATACACGCTAGCAAGAGGACCACTTTTCAAATTAAGATCACTATATTTATTGCTAAAAGAGTCACTCTGCTAGTACCAGACAATTGAGTTACCACAAGAGATACTTACAAGAGGAATTGTCAGTTCTAAATTATAATGCAGAATGAGCCCATTTCATATAAGCAGATCCACTTGACTGCACATTGTGTTCATTTTTTAAATGTAGATCCTCAGGATAGATTCCTTTCTATACAGCAGCTTAAAAATGTCACTCCACATGGTGGTCTCCTGTGTCTTGGATTTAGTGTCAAGGCAAGAGAAACTATTAATTTGTTTGCATAAATCACATCACTGCATTCAAGTGAAGAATATCCAAAGAGATTTCAGATACACTAGCATTTGGCTTCATGATCTGCATTGATGTGCACCATATGGGGCCAGGCACCCCATCACAAAGACATTTATTCCCTGGCTGCTGGTAACAGAAAATTGGGACAGAGGATCTGGGATTTTCCCTAAGTTGAAGCTTGTAAGTATCTGCAAAATGCAGATGTAACTGAATTACGTGCAAAAAAGACAGGATGAATAATTCCACACTACTCCTTCTCAATTTGGTGTTTTGTGGTAACTGCTCCACTTGGATGGAAACTCTTAAGAAGTGAGTTTTAAGGTTTTGCCTAAGCCCTGCTAAAGTCAAAGGATCAGAGATTGTCAAGCAGCAATTTGCAGGCAAGTCACTTCTCGAGAATCAGCTGGAGACCTTCTAGTTGTTGTTTTTGAAATCAATGTTCCATTTAATCTGCATATCTCTCAAGCAGCTGGTACAAATATATTTTGATGTTTACATTCAGTGTTTGTTGATCAAGAAGGCACCAGTGTTAAGACATTCCCTTGTTAACCCAAGAGATTCAAACTGGACAGATCAACAAAAAAGAAAATAAAGTACTTTCACCTGTCTTGTACCTTTCATAGCTTCAGGATGTCCAAATTAATTGCTTTTGAAGTGTAGTCACTATTGTCAAATAGGGAAACAAAGGCATCAAATTGGTGCTGTGCAAGTATTGTGAATATCAATAAGATAAAGGATCAATAAAACGGCTTTAGTGATGTTGGTTGAGGGATAAATGCTGGGCAGGATAATGGGAAAACTCACTTGGTCATCTCCAATGTTACTTAAACCCCAGGGTGGACGGGACTTCAAGGTTCCACTGAAAGAGAACTATCTTTGACAGTGCAATCTCTCCCCTTGACTGTTAACTCATATTATGACCCATGTTTTACATTCAGTGATTTGTTTGACCGTCATATGGAAGAAATATTGAGTGATATAATAATCTTTGTGGCAAGAATTTTAACTCTCTTACTGTGGAATTGATTGTAATTAAATGGAAATTCTGGCAAAGAGGTAAAGTGATACAAACAAGCTCACCAGGCACTGTATCATGTCTCACAGCAATATAACTTTAAAGGATATGCTCATGATGATAACACCATACTGTGGCTTGTGACCTAATGGTATAAAAGGTCTCAGACAGAATCTTATTGAGCTCTATCCTTTTTCAGCATGACATCCTGAGGACAATGTACTCTGGTTTACATACAAACTGCTTAGCTTGAGCCCAGATACACAAGTGCCTATGACTGTGCAGTACAAATGTACATATCAGGTGCTCTAATAAATGTTCATTGAATTCTTTAGTACAATGTCACCTATGTCTCATTTGTATGTTACAGGAGCTAATATAAATATCACATCACAATAGTTGAAGGTCATCAGCTATTATGTCATATTACATTACTAGCCTGCTGATCTTATTAAAGATTCCAGAGACTGGCAACATAAAAATGAAAAGCACTAATAATTATATCACTCATAAAACATTTTTGTAAAAAATGAAATATAGATTCAGACAATCAAATGGGGCTGTAGAAGCTGAAATATCATGAACAAAGTCCTTAAAGACATAACTTTTAATGACCCATGAAGCAAACAAGGAGAAGCGCTTATCAGATTTCACTTTTTGAAACATTTCCACCTACGCCAACATAACTTAAAGATGAATTAACAAGTGAAAGATTTTTGATAAAAAAAAGTTGGCAAATTTCACTTAAAGTACTCACAACATTAAAAACACTCATTACTTCCAGCACAGGTATGGAACCATGTGCAGTATTACAGTCACTCCAACTTTCCTTCATCAGCTATCACATTCCATCTGGCGCCCAGACACAGTCATTACTGACAAGGCACATATCTACAAATCTTCTCTCACACAGATCATGAGTGTGCTGATGGCACAGCATCACCAGAACTTCCCTTCTCTAATCCTTTTGATGGTCTGGTGCGCTTTGAAAACAGAGTTAAACAGCAACTTGGGTGTTGTCTAATTCACTATCCTGTCTTCAACTCTCTGCTCCTTCTAACTGTAAAACACACAATGATATTGAAACAGGTCTGTGAAAATAGAGCAGAGACAAACAAAAGATTGTTCCATTCAGAAAAAACTTGCACGGCTCATCTTCACATGAATTGTTAATGTATTCTAAACAGAAAACACTGGCTGACCCTAGCCCATAGCAGATAACAAAGTGTAGAGTGGATGAACACAGCAGGCCAAGCTCTGATGCTGCTTGGCCTGCTGTGTTCATCCAGCTCTACACCTTGTTATCTGAGATTCTCCAGCATCTGCAGTTCCTACTATCTCTGAAACAATTTTAACCCTAGCCCATAGCAATTAACTTTCTGCTTACCCTGTGCTTGTTAGCTGTTGATTCCAAAGCAACCTCAGGTTACATGAGTATTTCCTAGTACACAGTTACATTATGATAAGGAATCAGTTGAAAACAAAACGAGTAATTTAACAATTTATTTCACACTTGCCATTTGGGGAAATGATGTTCAAACTTTCACCATCTCTCATGTGAAGAAGTGTTTGCTAATTTGCTTCCTAGAAGGTCTAACTCCAATGTGTTCACTATGCTCCAATAACCTTACCAGAAATCAAGTGAAGTCATTTTTAATCAAAATGCACCACTGCAACGACACACTGAAATTCCTGGCACCAGCACTATCCTTATAAGTTTATTTTTTACCTGGTTGAGGGCTGTCAGTCCAGAGCTACCCTGTAATTTTCATTTGCTCCAGACAAGGCAGATGAGGGGAAATTGAAGCCACGCTTTGTGGACTGGGACTGGAGGCCCTGTTGGATGAGGTAGTGCAGAGGAGTGCTGTCCTCTTCTCCCGGGACGGGCCGAGGAGGTTATGACACCAGACCATGTAAGTTTCCTCCTAGATCAGGTGACCTCCACTGCCCAGTGGAAGAAGGTCAAGGGTCTTCTGTGCTCCATGAGGGTAGTACCACCATCTTCTCTCTACTACCTTAGACTCACGCTGGCTCTGCTGCTGCTCCCATCTCCCACCAAGGCTTTCTTTTTAAACCATTCTCACTCACACATACAAGATCTTTCCTCAACTCGCTCTCACAAACAAAATTCCCCTAGGCTACTAACCCTGTATAACCTCTGCATTGCCTATTCACCTACTTGGGGCAACTCGCCACTTTTCTCCTACCTGCACCAGCACTGACATCTGTGCCAGCCACTTTCATCGCATTCAATCCTTCGATCCTTTCCTTTCAGGAGAATAAACGACCCATCCATATCTCAGCAACCAAGTGGGAAGCATTGCCCATTGCTGGATTATTCTTCCATTACCCTCACTGTGAATGTATTCTTGAATGCTGAATATAACCCTACGCTGTGTAATCTCTCCTGGTAATTTAGCCCTTGAAGTCCAAGTTCATTGTCGGAAATTTATGAAGTATTCCCTTCAAGAATAACATATCTTTCTTAAGGTGCGGAATGTAGAACTCTCAATAGTCAGGTCCATGTTTACCTGAAGAAAGTCTTCTATCAATTAAAAATGATTTGTTCACCCCAAACCATGCCTCCTCCCCCACTTTGTATTCTAGTCCGATGGATATGAAGGTTTGCATTTCATTATCCTTTTTGACTATTTTTTGCATCTGAAATTTTAGTGATCTGTTACCTGAACCTCGAAGGCTCTTTACATCATTTTGAAATCTTTACCATCTAGACAGTACCCTGTTCAATCCTTTTTAGATCTAAAATTTACCTGCATTAGAATCCATTTGCCTAAGTATTGCCTATCACTTAATCTATTAATCTCTCTTTGTAAAACGATGCTGTCAAAGAATGCTGTCTATCTTTGTGATATTTAGATATGTAGAAAATTTGGATATGTAGGTATTTATCCTGTAAATTACCTCATTAATAAATACATAGGCAGGAGTTTTCCATCTTGGATGTTAAGTATGGGGGAGGGGAGCAAGTGTTGTTAAGGGTGAGAGCCCATCTGCCCCAATGGATGGTACAGCCAATCTGATCAAGTGCCAATCAGCACCTGAATGCTGGCTGGTGGGCTTCTTGGCAAATCAGTTCTAATTAGGCCAATCACCTAATGAGGCTGGCTAATCAGAAGCTAGCAGTCGGTGGCCTGCACCTATATGTCCAAGGCCCAGGTTTATTGGCTGGATTAGCAACCACAAGGATTAGGAACAGCAAAAAGCAAGACATCTGTGTGGGGAGGATCACAGGCTAGGGGTCGCAGAAAATTGTGGGGGCTGGATTTGTCAGGAACGCCAAAGGTAGGAGCAACTGGTTGATTATCAGAGCACTCCTGCTGTACACCCCACCTGTGCTCACAATTTCCTCCAGAGTGGGACTAAATGAGGTTCCACGCTTCTCAGCCAGGAGGCTGCCCACCCCAGCCTCCTGTTTTCACCTGTCAGGAGAGCAGGTATTCGGGCTGATTAATGATCTATTAATTTGTTGACATTTGTACAACTCATTGGAATTTTATTTCAGATAGAAAAATTCTACAATTCACAGTTTACCACTGAACATTCTCAACATATCTGACCAATGGCTACAGTGGGTTGTTCAGCTAAATCTTAGAGTGCACTTAGTTATTTAGCATCTGTGTGAACTGCATTTGGTTTAAATGTGTGCAGTGTAAATCAGGATTAAAGGCCTGAACTGATTCTAAACAAGACAGACCAAGATTACAGGAAATTTCAGTCTCCTTTGGTCTAATCTCAGATCAAGGTTTGACTCTGAATTTAAAAGAACTGACAACATAGCAGCTTTGGTATAAAGCAAAACAGTTTAACAAGATATGTTTTTTATTGTCAATCATAAAGATTTTGACTGCTGCTAATCACAGATGGCATTACAGAATGTATTTATTCCTGCTCTTATAAATCTTCATAACATATGAAATTGAACTTAGTTCAATAAATAAACAAGTAAATTGCACTGCTTTGTTATTTATAGAGTAATAGAATCATGTGAAATTCCATAAGCTACTTCTTGAATATGATACTTATGAATCAAGCCTCAGGCAACCAAGAAACAATACATTTTAAATTAGTTTGCTGCTTTCTCATTGTGAATCAAAGAGCACAGTGTGAAAAAAAAATGACATCTGTTGATAATATGCGTTGATAATTATTTTGTCAATTAATATATTTAACATTTGTCAGGTTTTTGTTTGCATCCTACAATCAGACTAAATTAGCAAACTGATTAAAAGAGAGAAAAAAAAAACTTTCCGACCGGCAACCAATCTTGCTCGCCCTAGGCTTTTGTTTTGTCGCTTTTGGCAGTAACTTTTATCTTAGACAGTTTGCATTTCCCTGTTTCCTAAAGGAGACAGTAAAGTACAGATGGAACAATTAGCACTCTGTTCTATGGCTCATTACAAATCAGTGTTCCAGAAACACAAAGACACTGCACATGATGTCTGTAAACCGCTGGGAAATAGCTGCTGAAATTCGGTCTGGAAAGACATAGCTATTCAAATACTGAAAACTCATTTGTCAAATAATACCAATGTAAAATGACTGATTTCCATGTATAAGTGCAATGAAATGACATTGGGACTGAAATACTGAAAAATGCAAACACACTTTAGGGACTAGAAGATAGATCCTATCCGTAGGTTTACTTTCTTTTTGTTCCTCTGTAAATGCTGATTTTATATAATGGCCGCTCGGTCTCCAACACTTCATTTAAACTAAAGTGTTACAAGACTGTCAGCAAATCTATTTGATATTGCAGCAAAGTCCAATTCTATCTTCACCTGCCACATCTACACATTAAAAGTATCCCAGAAGAAATTGACTGGATTTTCCCCTTCCCTAATACATGAGGCTAATTGTCAATCTGACTCAGGTCAACTCATTCAACACATACCTAAGCGTTAATCCTTGGAATACAACATTAATAACTTGTATTTATATAGCACCTTTAACACAACAAGATGCCTCAAGACACTTTACAGGACTGCTAGAAGGCAAAACATTACACTGAAGGAATCATACCAAACTCAAACATTAATTCTGTTTCTTTCTCCTCAGATGCTATCGGACCTGCTGAGTTTCTCCAGTAATTCTCTGCGTCTGTAACCTTTAGACCAAGCCAAATAAGGAGATATTAGGTAAGACCACTTGCTTCATCAAAGAGGCAGGTTTTAGGGCATGTCTTAAAGGGAGAAAGAATATGGAAAGCTGTAGGGAGAGGCTGAATAGGCTGGAGCCATTTTCCTTGGAGCATTAGAGGCTGAGGGGTGACCTTATAGAAGTTTATAAAATCATAAGGGGCATAGATAGGGTGAATAGTCAAGATCTTTTTTCTCAGGGTAGGCGAGTCCAAAACTAGAGGGTATGGATTTAAGGTGAGAGGGGAAAGATTTAAAAGGGACCTAAGGGACAACATTTTCATGCAGAGTGTGGAGTGTGTGTGGAATGAACTGCCAGAGGAAGTGGTGGAGGCTGGTACAATTACAACATTTAAAAGGCATCTGGATGGATATATGAATAAAAAGGGTTTGGAGGGATATGGGCCAAATTCTGGCAATGGGATGAAATTTATTTAGGATATCTGGTAGGTATGGATAGGTTGGAACGAAGGGTCTGTTTCCGTGCTGTACATATCTATGACTCCATGAGATTTTGAGAGGTTTAAGAACGGGCAAGTAAAACCTTAGATGCACAGCAGGCCAGAATTAGTGGAGTGTAGATAGATCAGATTTTGTGGGTCTGTTTAGAGAGATAGGAAGGTGTGAAGCCATGGAAGGAATAAAAATAAGGATGAGAATTTTAAAATCAAGAAAATTTAACCAGGAGCTAATGTGTCTGTAAACTTAGAGGTGATCAGTAAAAGAGATTGCTTATGAGTTGGGACATGAAAAATCTTGAGCAAATCCAAAGGCACCAATTTTTGAGAAAAAATAAAATTTGGCAAGAGACAACTCCTGCACATCACACTGTCAAGAAAAGAAAAGTACTTGAATGAATTATGCATTGAAATTACTCTAAAACAGAATCAAATTTCTAAGCAAAACATTCTGCTTTTTGAGATATGCTTTTGTATTTAATGATTTGAAATATTGACAAAGCCAATTCTAAAGGTTCAGACTCAATCTCATGAAATGCATGCAGAATGTAAAGGTCACTCACCAGCCAAACAATATATGATGCAGAAATTACATTCAACCCCAAGTTGGAACTGATGGGTTTGCAATAATTAACATAAGAAAAGGTCACAGACCAATTTCTCTAGAAGTTTCCAAATTAATGATGAGCCAATTCATAATGCTGAGAACAGATGTAGCAATGGATTTGTAGAAAGTTAAGAAAGCTTATAATGAGAAGAAAAGCCATTGGTCTGTCAAACTTGTGCTGTTACACGCCATTAATGACTAGTTCAATTGTGGACCTGATCTTCCTTCAGTCAAAGTCTCCAAACATTAAGACCCATATAACTAAAATGTATCCATTAGTATTGTTGAACCTCTTAATCACCTTTCTTACTGGTAATGAATCCAGCTTCCTTTTAAAGACATTGACATGGAGTTACTACCTTTACTAGGGAGCCATTCTGCAAGTCTGCTCTCATGTGGTGTGTGGGCTGGAGTTGTTCTAATTTGTAGAGTCAATAAGGCATGCACATTTTCAAATTTTATTCAGTGCTTAAGCTTTAAATAACTAACTATTCTACATTAATCATATCCACTTCTCTTATTCTTCTGCAGGACTGTTGAAGAAAAGTAAAGGGACCATTTTCCTACCCAACCATAGGGCTGCTCTCTCATTAGAGAGACAACTGGTGGAAGTTTCACTTGAGGGTCAGGGGAAGGAAAAGGTTGAGAAGGAGAGTCCTTAATGGTAACCTCAGCCAGTGCAGGAATTGAACCCACATTGTTGGCATCAATCTGCATGACAAACCAGTCATCCAATCAACTGAGCTAACTGATCCCCAAAGGACAATATCATATCTCCTTCAGTCTTTTCTGCAGTAAATGTATATTCAGTCTTACTTCACAATGCAGTACCCTAAAGATTGAAATTACCTTTATTCCTCTTTTGTGAACATTTCCACATAGCCAATAACCATTTTGCTCCCTTACAGGCATTGCAAATGATATTTTCTAATTTACTGTAGATGTCCCAATAAGCGTTTATACCCACATTAAAATCCATCTGCCATTTCTCAGTCCATTTGCTAAACTGGAGCCAATTTGTCTGAAAAGTAACAACAACCTCTTCTACATATTACCTACATTTTGAGTCATTAGTAAATTTTATAAAACTATAATCTTACACATGACTTACAGGCAACATGGTCAGCAGGGGATCTGTGTGGTCCTTGTGGTACAGCATTGGCCGGATTTTGCATTTTTCAATGACGTAAGTGAGGTGGAATGGAAACTGAGGGCTCTTCTCATTCCCACCGCACATCCTCTGCAAATCCAATCAAGCATCAGATCGGCAATATATGGCTGAATTGCAGTAAGGAGGCCAACAACAAGCATTCAGAAGCTTGCTTCCTTCCCAAACTTAAATCCTTCCCCTTTCTCTCTTGCAGTCATCATCAGGGCCAATTTCTCATGCCTGGTTTTAGATGCCTCAATGTAGACAGCTGTTGTGATTTTGAGGCAATATAAAAAAAAGTGATGAATTTTTGTCACAGCTACATTCACAGTAAAATATGAATCACACCTTGGTGTGAATACATGACTTGTGGATTAGAAGATTTGGCACTGTAGCCCAGGGTGTTAAACAGCAGAGGCATAATGCCACAGTCACGACTAGAATTATAAAGGCCTTCTGTTTTCACAATTAGTCTTTATTATTAATTCAGGGCATGAAAAATATTTTAAATAGATCTTAAAAAATCATACTGTCATTACCACCTTCCCCAGCAAAGTATGCTGGTATATTCCTCTGTAGTCCTGGTGCAAGCATTGTTTTTTACTGCCCTTTGTGAAGTCTTGATTCAGCTGATATATAAAACGACTTTATATTTATTTAATACCTGCTGAAATTTTTTGAGGGCAATGAAAAACTGCAGTCAATTGGTTTGTTAATAAACTTGATATCTTGCCTTCCCAGTGACACCATGCCAATTCTTTTTTGTCAGTATGGGGAAGGGTAATGCGTCTGATTTAGCTTTGAGGTTTCATTGTCATGTGTACTCAAGTACGGGGTATAAGAGTACAGTGAGAAGTGTAGATTGTCACGACACATGGCACCATCTCAGGTACAAAGTACCTAGATACAAAATCTTAGTACAGAAATAGAGAAATAAAGAAATAAGTTAGAAAGTTCAGCGCTATGGCATTCTTAGCATAAAGTGGAAAAATAAAGAACTAAAGTTAAAATGTCAAACATGACAGTCCTTTCTTGAGCCATGGGACTGCAGATGCTCCAAGCTGGGTTTCCCCAAGAGGGCTCACTCTCCCCCATGCTGGCTAAGACCCGCCCATACTCGCCAGGCTTCAGCCCCAATCACTGCCGCTGCCATCCCTCGTGTTTGACTGCTACTGCCGTCATCTTATTCCACTGCTGTAGACCGCTGCCTCCGCCATCCCTCACCGCCAGCTGCAGCCTCACTGCTGCTGCCATCCGGGCTTGTGATGGGCCCCAGCAGCTGGCATGCTCCATCACCGCTGCTGGCTCCACAGTCTCCAAAAGGTAAGAAACTAAAAACTGAAAAATAAACTAAGAAAGGAAGGAATAAAAAGGATAGAGAAAAGGAAAACAGGCGGAATAGACAAGATCAGGACTCAAGAACCCAGATGGTGCCTATTCCACCACCACCATCTTGATTTTGAACGTAAATTCCACATCATTGGACACTTCCTTCCTTCCAGACTAGAAGCTACACAGGGCTGGAATCAGACAGAAATGAATGTTATGCCAAGGGAAAAATTACCAGAAACAGTCAAAATCTTGGTAAAAGAGGTATGTTTTATT
The DNA here is from genome assembly GCF_021869965.1 of Rhincodon typus. NCBI lineage: Eukaryota > Metazoa > Chordata > Chondrichthyes > Orectolobiformes > Rhincodontidae > Rhincodon > Rhincodon typus. The sequence goes on along the minus strand of NC_063350.1, from coordinate 22,082,294 downwards.
TGGGGGTGTGGAGTGTTAAAAGAGCAGAGGATGATGGAAAGGCCGATGTGTTTATGAAAATAAATTCTATAGCGTGTGGTCTAAGTGGATTGAGGGAAGGGATCAAAGAAGATATATAAAGGGAGAAGTGCAAAAAAGGCCACAGTCAGAATAGTGGGCTCAGGTTGTAATTGTAGGACTGAATAGTTTTATTAAAGATAAGGAAGGTTGAGACTTTCAGGGATTTAAGCAAGAAGATGACAATTTTAAATGTAAGCGCCATTAGAAGGATTTGACAACTGATTTAGTTTGCAAGGACAGGAGCGATGCAGTTGTGGGTTTTATTTTGGGTAGGACAAAACTGCAGCATTTTGGATGAGCTGATGTTAATAAAGGTGGAGCTTGAAAGAGTATCAGAACAGCATTGGAATAACTGAGGTGACGAGGACATGAAGAAATGTTTCAGCAGCAGATAAAATGAGGCAATACTGACAAATTTAAAGGTAACCACACAATCCACAGGTCTAAGTTGCAACAGAAATAGGCACACTAGCCGTACTGAGTGCAAAAATAAAACATTCAATGTCCTTCCTTTTCTGCCTTACACAATTTGAATATGGACCTTTTCCAATCTTCTGTAACATATTCATGAAAGAAAAAAGCAGTTATAACACTTCACTTCCAACTGCTTCAAAATAATCATTTCGAATGAATGGACTATCCATTCAAATAATAAAGCTGCAATACTGAAATAGACTAAAGCATTTCCAGTTGAGGCAATGTGACGGCACATATTTTCAAAGCATTTGGTTATCCCCTGGGCAAAAACCACAGAACTGTATGTTGTACAGGCGACATGCCATTTCAAATGTTGGACATTGGTGAACGTCAGTGACAGCCTGAGGGGAAAGAAAACTGTGCAAGGGGAAAATACTGAACACCTGCAATTACAGCTGTTACCAATAGTCAAGATAAAAGAAAGTGCAATTGCTTTAGCACAGAAATGAACATTCTGGTGTAGTCTATCAAGATTACACAAGATAATTTAGTGAATTGCTAATTAACATAACTGTTGGCTGTGCATCAATTCAAGGATACATCAGTTGTGAATTTTTGCTGTGGATCTTCATGTGATGGAATAGGATGGTTCTGAACCCACAGATCTATGGCAACATATGACACAATGTCCCGGGAGGTGTTGAGATACAGAATACAGGAATTGCCTCCTTTCCTTTCTTTTCCTGTTGCTGCTCCACTTCATCATTTGAGATGTTTGGACATATGGAACATGTTGCAATTTGATGGTCAGGTTATTGCGATTTTGAACAATTGATAGCAAGTTCCTTCCATTCATTAATGCCAATGTTGTTGCATTTCAGGGAGAGCCTCAAAGTGCTAATGTCACATTTCTTTTGTTCACTTGTGGAATCATGACCATTTGAGAATTGAGAAAGCAGCCCCAGCACAGGAGACACTTTTCAGTCATCCAGTCTATCTGAGTTGGTTGTGCAGACTTTTTGACTGAATGCTTGGAGAGCTGGCTTTGAAATGGACTCTTGCATTTGTTATGGGCTAGAACAAATCCCTTCAAAGTATATCAAGGAGATAGCCTAGACCCTAACTTTTATCTTATTTAAAGCCAAGTGTAAGGTATGTGTTCCAGATGTGATTCAATTGATCTACTACTGGTTTTTAAACAAAAACACTTTATTCTTATAGCACAGTTAAAATACAAACAAAAAATGAATGGGAGTAACTTTAACTCTTGAAATACTTATTTAAATAACATATATATTTAACTACTAATCATCAGTTGTTCCAACATAGCAGCATCCAATAAATGTGTCATTGGCAAAGGCAGATTCAGCAAAACAGATTATCTCAAGTACTTTCCCCAGTCCAGAAGAAAGGAACAACAAAAGAAACAAATCTAGTAACAAAGAGAGAACTCTAGTGATTTGCCACACCACAGAGAGAGACTACTGTATCTAGCAGCTTCAAATCCGAGCTTAAACAGGAAGCAAAGCTAAAACCCTGGGTCTGTGAGAGCCTGACTCCACCCACTCATGCTTCTTTTATCTAGTTTAAGAAAAACACTCAGTGAGCTCAAAGCTGTTTACTCACTGCTTATGAGGCAGACATTCTTTTACCGCTGGCAACAGCTCTCTACAAGACAGGCAGGACAGGACAAATCCCTCTTAAAGGCACAGCACCATCACACATTTGTTATATAGTCCTCCACTGAGGCTAGTAGCCAGATCTTAACATAGGCTTATTTTCTAGAACCAAGCTTATTTAAATATCATCAGTCCCTGATGTTTTTGATGTCTCTCAACAAGCTCATTTTGCAATGCTCTATGCCTTACTGTGACGGTTTACTAGGTAGAGCTGGTGACCAGAGAATCAGTTTCACCCAATTCAAAACTGGAAAATCTGGAGCATCCCAGATCAAACGCAAAGAAGTCCATGGTCAATTTTTAAAGCATTTATACTGAATGTATAGAATCAAGATGTGTGCACATTACTAGTATTGCTCCCTTATTAGAACTGTAGGCACCAGTTAACTCAATTGGTTAAATGGTTAGCATGTGATCGAAAATAGTGCCAACAGTATGGATTTGATTCCTGTTCCAGATGATGCAGATTTGGGACTCTTAAGCATAGAAAGCAATGACAAAAACTGACAAGAAAGTGGCTCAAGATGAAGCATCAACAGACAAAGAGACAACAAGCTGCTTTCGGACAAAACATACATTTAAAGATTTAGAACTGAATAAATACAGGAGATACTGTGTGTGTGGGACTATTCCCTTGAAGTGGCCTTCTCAAAATACGTCAAGATATCTTGAACTAGTTAAGATAACTAGAAATTAATTAAGTAATAACTCCCACCTGTCAGGCACATACAAGCAAGGAAGGCTACTGAGTTAATTAAATGCCAAGGTCAGTAGAAGAGGTATTTAATCATAGTCCAAAAGAGTTTTACAATAGAAATATTTTGGGAGAATAGTAGTTATTCCTATGAAATATATTCATATGATTGAATCAAGTAAATAAATTTATTTTAAGCTGTGTTAATTGTCATTGCATAGCTAAAGCTGGCATGACACATAATTCCAATTAACTGCCAGCCTTAAATAACAGTTGCGTTTCATTTGAGATAACAAGAAAAACAGTTTTGTTTAATTAATAGCATTCAACATTAACTCTGTCATGCAAATAGTTGTCCTCTGAATTTGGTCATCAAATTGTACAGCCAGAGAAATATGGCATATTGTAAAACTGGACAATTACCCAATATGAAACCTGCAACTGGTATTCAGTTAAAATAATCACCCATAATCTGTATAATTTTAAAGCGACAAGCAAAAAACCTGGAACAAAAAGATATGTTATCTTTTATGAGCGCTGACCTTTGAACATCTTCACTGTGCTTTTTGATCCAAATTCCTCAAGTTTGATTGAACACGGTTAAATTTGGATATGTCATCTCTAATGATTTAGAGATTTTTAATAGTTAATATGATGTTATGGCACAATATTACCAGGTAATATGCAAATGTTTGTTAGTCATTATTATTGAGGCACCCTAGTATTATAGACATATGAATGTAGCATTAGGAATTGCTAATCACACATGGTTAGTGTTATCTTCCTGCTTTAAGAACTGAGCATGTTGAGGAGCCCAAGCAGCACTATGCTAAATTGAGGATGAGTACATTTATTGCTAAGTACAGTTGATCTGTTCAGTAAAGCTGTTTGTGATTTTGAAGTAAATTGAACTTGCCAATCCAGTACGTGTGAGGTAATTCTGTGCTTAGAAATGCAGCACAGGAATAAGACATTTCGCATTGTTGTTTTCTTTTTGCCTATAAATGTCCTTTGGGATTTGTAGTATAAGCAAAAAAGAAATAGTTGAAGTTCCTCAGTCCCAGAATCTTTTAGGTTTTAATATGTGACAGTAGGGACATGGACAAGATGGGCCGAATGGCCAACTTCTGTGCTGCATCATTTCTACGGTTCTAGTACAATTTGGTCAACTATTGTTTGGCTTATGGTGAATGTGCACGTTGTAGGATTTGTACTTCCTGACTAATTTTGGCATCCACAGAAATAAGATATCCAAGGTAGTCTTTAGGTAAATGAGACAGTAGGACAGCCTGATAAATACACTTGAATCTGGTATTTTGAAGGCCACACCAGTCCAATCTTCCAACCATTAGCAGAACCTTTTTTGAACCTGACCACAGAAGAAAAATTCCTACATACTTTGCTCCATTTCTGGGCAATCTTCTGATGTAGGATCCTTTCAAACCTAATTGCTGCAGGAATCCACTTTGGAAGCAAGCGGAGGTTACCCACATAGAAGCCATGACTCCTTTTTATGCCAGTAGCTGCAAAGTAATTATCCCAGAACTTCAATGGTGTTAGTATCAGTGTGCATGTACATACGCAGTTAAGTGGGTAGGGTATAGGCTGGCAGCTGGTTAGGGTATCAGGGTCCCCAAGGTGGTGAGGTACGGTCAGATCAGGTTGAAAGGAATCAGTGATTGGAGCAGTTTGGGAAGTTGGAGGGTACTGAGGGCAAAGGAGCTCAAAGGACTTGGGTTGATGGAGGTCAGAAGGGGATATGGAGCAAAGGGGATAGCTGGTGTTGTGGGAGAGTCATTGGTATGTTGAAGTGTCATGGATGGGGAGGTCAAAAAGGCAATTTATGGGTGTGGAATGGTCAGGGGTGTTTCTGGGGTTTGGGGTGGAGTCAGGTAGGTTGGGAGTCGAGGGGTGGGTTAGGACAGGGTCTGTTAAATAGTTAGCCAGGAATTGGACATGGTTTTAATATGTCTAAACTTTCCTGGGTAACTGTCCAGGTAGGTCAGTAGGAACCCTCTCAGGTTTCTTGCTCTAACCCAGAGTTGGAGACATTCATGCATGCTGCTATGGAATTGTTTTTTGAAAATTTAAACTCCCAGGCAATTCCCAAAGCGTCAGTTCTTTGGCACTTCTCGGCAGTCCCATCATGTAGTTTCAGGGTACATCAGGTCTCTGACTATCTGGTGATTGGAAGATCTGAGTCATTGGACTTCTGGAGGTCTTTGCTGAAATGACACTTGTCATATTACAAAGAATCATCAACAATAACGTTTGTGAGAGAAAGTCAAAAAAGCTCTTTGTACATACAGTTTGGGTTGGAAGGATCAATGATAGTTACCTGTCTCCCAGGGGAATGTGGAATAATATTGTCAGTATATTTGCTAGTTAAAGACAAATGTATGTGCCTGAATTTGGTCTGAACACAATAAATGAATTTCATTGCAACCATCTTGGGTGTTGGATTCAAACTGCCTGGCAAATACTTTCTCATACAATCTGCAACCTTTTAAAACCCAAATGTGCAATAAAATTACCATAACATTGATTTACCTAACCTTCTCTCTTTTCTGAAACGATAACCTTTCACTACGACTTTTCAAGATTGAGAAATATAAGAGGGCTCTAAAATGATATGGACAATGAAACCATGGCTAGAAAGATCTCAGGTTCAATCTTAGCCTGCTGGAAATCCTGCCAATAATCCTCCCACCTCCCTACCTCAATTTGGATCTATAAAGTTTCTGAAAATCCTTCTTTTTGAAAGCTCTCCTAAATCTTCTCTCCTTCTCATTATCAGGTATCCCTTTCAATTCTACTGATTCCCCCAACTCCCCCCCAAAAAATTGATCTGTGCTAAATTCATTGGACTCAGCTTGGATGATGGTGATATTACTGTAGCTGGACTCCGTGCACCTCAGTTAGGGAGGAAATTACTTCAAGCATTTCCAAATCACCAGTTGTGTGTCAATGATCATCATGGAGAGCATGATTTGGTTTACTGAGATCTCCATCATTAAATAGCCACCTGACACTCACTATCAAGGCTGCCATTTGAGAAAGTACAATACAATTATCTTATATTTTCTTAAAATTATTTTATTTCAAATGAAAAGACAGTGATCCAGTATATTGTGCCAATCAAAGTAGTGCTGCCTATGGTGGAAACTTCAGCCAGATATATACACTGAAAATTACTATTATCTACAAATGATTCAACATCTTTGATTCCTACTGACAAACATACCTATTTTTGCTATATGATTAGAGTTTAGTAAAATGAAGTTGGAACATAACGTCAGAAAATGACCCCTGTACTACTGCATAGAAAATCTTCACTAATCCTATAAGGGAAGTGGCAATATTTCTGGTTTGTAATATAAAAATATTGACTCCAGTGGTAAACAGTTCTCCTAATGTACCACCATTAAAATCCAAAATCTGCAATCAATACTTACTTTATTACAGCTTTGAACTCAGATTTATTTAAAAGCACAAAATAAAAACAAGGACTGAATGAGGCAGAGACCAATAACTGTGCAAATTGAATCTGTCCTAACTTCTCAGCAACAGTCAATGGGAAAGATGTGCTCTGAAACTAAATATTCTGAGAGTTTCCATCCCAGAACACTTTTAGAAACTTTTTTCTTTAATTCTGTGCAAGTCTCTGATTATCCAGTGGGGTAGTTGCAGGCAATAGTTGGTGCATTGTTGTCTTACGCAGGAGGTTGTTATTTACTGATGTCAATGTAAATAGGAACATTTTCCCTCCAATAAGATTTGATGTTATAGAGAGAACTAATAGAGTTCTTCAAGGTTATGAGCACTTATCTACCATAAGTCCAATGAGTTATAGATTGTTTCTACAGGCTGAAAGACAGTAACTAAGGTACAACTTTGAGATAATCACATAGAAATTTAAAGGGCAGATTAGAAAGCTTTCTTTATGTCGAGCATGATTAGAATGTAGATTTTTCCATCACCAAGTGAGTGCATTCAAAAGCTTTTAAAAGCAAATTAGTAGCGAGAGAAATCGGAATATTAGAGCAGCTGGGGACCGAACAGAAAACATCAATTAAAACAGGTTGGCTGCATGGTGAAAAATACCACCACCGATTGAGTAGGTCAAACAGGTCATTTTCTCTTCTGTAGAATTGCATGGTTCTTTGGCATGGGAAGAAGTCTCTTTCTTAACCTCTTTGCCAATAACATGAAATTTAAAACAAAAGCAAACCATTTCCAATAAATCAAAAAACCTTTATTCGGCAATTTATATAGCCCTATCTACCCTCTAATGCAATGGTTAACATAAAAGGTTCACAGGAATCATTTCATATGATAAAACAGCTGAGGCATTTGAAGCCACAAAAGCATTTTCAGTATTCGAAAAGTTAATAGATAATCCTGCTATGGTTTTTGAGCATTGTTCAAATTCCAATTAAAGAAGTAACTTGAATTAAAATCTTCTGAGTTTAAACCAGTAAGAACTGTGTGCACTGAACTGCAGTCAAAAAGTCTAATTAATTTACAATGAAATAACTTCCTGCCTGGGAGGTTACATTATTTGCTTGAGCACTTGCATTGTCATTATATGGATTTTAAGGTTGCCTATCTTGCAGGTGAAAGATTTGAGTGCAGACTCTTTCTGAAGTTAACTGATAGAATTGTGAATGCCAAAATTTATTAACCCTGAACTATATCACAAGTTTTCAATTTTAAATGAGACTCATCAAGGAAGAACTTTGTAATGGAAGTTGTGCCTTTGATGTTATGATTTATTGGGAGGATTGTGATTTTTCATTAACAATTGCAAAGAGTTTTGGAATTCCATGCCCTCTTTGTTTTTCTTTTTCTCAGTTTGTTATTGTTATTCTTTATCTTTCAGTTTCTCACATTCTACCCTCTCTTTGACTTCCACCATTCCAGCTGCTCCATTGTTTCTTCTTACTGTTAAAACAGACAATGAATGCCCTTTCTCCCCCAAAATATTCTTCTCATAGATAACAGACCACCATAAATTTATTATTTAAACTTTATTTTTTCTTTGTGAATAATGTAACAGGGTTTCAAAAGATATAAAATAAAACACGTGGACAACACCTTTGTCGTCATTAAACAGACCAAACTAGAGGAGACACACAAACTAATAAACAACACCCTCACCAGGATCAAATTCACCAGAGAGGAGGAGAAGAACAAACAGTTCCCATTCCTGGACGTCATGGTAGAGTGCAGGACGAATGGGAAATTCCAAACAAAAGTACACTGAAAAGCCACACACAGACCAAGTACTGAACTTCAACGGTAACCATCCTAACACACACAAACTAAGCTGCATGAGAACACTATTTAAACGGGCAACAACACACTGCAGCAGCACGGAACTACACTGAGAAGAAGAAGAATACCTCTTCCAGGTTTTCAAAGACAATGGATATCCAAAAAACTGGGTCAGAAGATGCCTATTACACAAACAACACCAGGAAGATACTACATGTCCCGACACACTCATCACGCTACCTTACATCAGGAACACATCGGAACTAACCACAAGACTCCTACGACCACTGGGCATCAGAGTGGCACACAAACCCACATCAACCCTACGACAACTGCTCTTCTGAACCAAAGACCACTATGGACAAGACCAATGTCATATACAAGATTCCCTGCAGAGACTGTGACAAACACTTATTGGGACAAAAAGGAAGGAAGTTAACAACAAGGGTACATGAACACCAATTGGCTACAAAAAGACACGACCAATACTCACTCATCTCTAGCCACATGGATAAGGAGAACCACCAATTTGACTGGGACAACACCAAGATCCTGGGACAAGCGAAGCAGAGACAGGCACAGGAATTCCTAGAAGCCTGGCACTCCATGAAGAAAGCCATCAACAAACACATAGAACTTGATCCATATACACTCCATTGCGAAGGAAAACCGGAAGTGAGGTAATCCAGCTCAATGGACTCCAGAGTTTAAAAACCAGGCGGGAAAACACAATGGTGCTTCATCGGAGGCTGCACTGATGATGTTACCCAGCAGGGTAATGAAACGAGTGCGGAACAAAAGCGAACCAGTTTGGTGAGCCAACCAACCACAACAGATATAAAATAGCATACCTTAAAGAAAATCTGAAAAGTGACTATCACAGACTGTGTGCAATATTATTATAGAAAATGTTACCAACATTTTCTTCCATTATTTCACTAAAATCCCTTCCTTTGAGAACTTTACCCCTCGCTCGAGCCTTCATGTTTCCTGTGCAATTATTATCGTCAATCTCACCAGCGGCATTTTTTACTTTCCTGATATTTCCACGGCCATTTTTTGCCTTCTCTTCCATTTCACTCAATTCCCTCTCCTAGTTTATCCTATCCACAGACTAAACTGTTGACAAATCAACTTTTCTTTCCCCATGTTAGCTAATAATGGTCAGTAGCACATAGCAAGGTTTTCATAGACCACTTAATAACGTGGACCTCGATATGTTGTTTCATGGAATAGGTTGAATTCTGTGACAATCTGGCTTGAATAATGAAATAGTTGTATTCCAAAAGACAGAGGCTTTTATTTCTGGTGTGCTATTGCATGCATTTTTGGCCACTATTGGAGTCTCATGGGTTTTAGGATTTTCTTTTTCACAATGATCTACATTAATGATCTGGGTGACGGTCCTGTAGCTATTGGAAAATTTCCAGATATCATTTAATGAAAATAAAATTCCACTGAAAAATCATTGCTATTAATAAAATTTAAAATACTGTTGTGTAGTGTGTGTAATCACCCTAAACTGTCAATATAAAATTCAGAGTGAATTCTCATGCATTAATTTCTTTCTATATTTTGCAATTATGACAAAGGCTTTACGTTGATACCTATTGTACGCAATCTTCATTAAGCAGAAATTTGTGATGGCACCTCTTTTTGCTAAGGTGCATTGCAATTTGCCACTAAATACGTGTAATTCCATAAAGTTATATCATACACATATAATATGGTAGACAAATGTGTTGATATAGCTGTCAAAGTAAAGATGATACAACTTGTATGGTTCAGAAAACAAAAAAAAACCCATTGTAAACCTTGCATTTATGCAGCATCTCTCGTGATCATTGGATTTCCCAAGTATCAAGTTTATTTTGAAAGGCAGTCACTTTAAAATGTGAGAAATGCAGCAGCCAGGTATAGAAACAATGTGCAAGGGGATAAGGAAAAGGCAGGAGAATGGCATTAAGTCAAAATTCTCATTAGAGAACTGGTGCAGATGTTATGGGATGAATGGCCTCCTATCTGCCCTAATACTTCCGTGATTCTGTGTACATTGTAAGCTCCTACAAACAACATGTGATTATCATCAGATAATTTTGTTTGGTATGTATTGAATAAATGATAAGTATGGGCCAGGACAGCAAAGACAACACTGCAACTCTTCTTTGAAAGAATGTAACGTGATTTTTACTTCCATCTAAGAGGACAGACAAGGCCTTGATATAGCACTTCATCCAAAAAAGCCTCTCCCATTACATATCAGCACTACCTTAGTATTGAATTATCAGCTTGAATTTGGACTTACAGCTTGCAATCCACAACACAAGAACATTAGGGGTAGGAGTAGGACATTTGGCCCCTGAAACCTGGTCCACTTACAATCAAATCAGCCTGTCTGACCCCTCCATAACACTTCACTCCCTTGCTGATCGAAAATCTATCTAACTCAGTTATGGAAAGATTCAATGACCTAGCCGCTACAGCTCTCTGGGGAAGAGAATTCCACAAAACAATGAACCCTGGAGAGAAAAAAAATCTACTTTTCTCAGTCTTGGTTGAGAGACCTTTTAAGTTTGAAACCATGTTGCTAGGTTTTGACTAGCCCACTTGGGGAAACATGTTGTCCTTAGGATCTACATTTCAATCAGGTCATCTCTCATTCTTCTAAGCTTCTGTGGATATAGACCCAACCTGCACAACACTTCCTCATATCATAACTTCTTCACCATAGCAATCAGACAAGTAATCCTTCAGATTCAGAGGCAGGAGAGCTACCAATTGAACAAAAACTGGCAATCACTTATTTGCTCTTTTGCTCTGACTTTTATACTCATGTTCTTCAATTTTAAAAGGAATTAGAAATAAATTATGTCCGAAAAGCCCTTGTTGTTATTATAGAGAGAGTCGATGGTATAATGGCATTGGCGCTGGAGTTGTAAGCCAGAGCCCTCAACTGGTTCAAATTGGCTCAAATTTGTCCATGGCAGATGATAAAATTCTGATTCAATTAATAAATAGGAAATTAAAAGCTAGTCTACTGGTAACCATGATACCCTGTTGATTGTAGTGATAACATAGCTGGTTAGCTGACGTCCTTTAAGGTAGGGAAGACTCAAATCATCATCTGGTCTGGCCTACATGTAACACTAGGCCTACAATACTGTTGACACTCAACTGCCCAGTTAATAAATTCAAGGACATTGGGGAGGGGCCATAAATGCTATATTTTTCACAGCTAACTTGTCCCGGGGAAGAATACTAATATGCTGTGTTTGTGGATCTTAAATACCTAGTAGCTAAAGATTAAAGGTAATCAGGTGTTGGGTATTGATTATTTATTATAATCAGATCTGGGGTCCCTTTTGTGGTACAGTGGTACTGTCCCTACCCCTGGACCAAGAGACCTAGGTTCAAGTCCCACCTACTCCAGAGATGTATAACAACATCTGGATATACATGCAGGTGATTCAATCCGATCGCCAAGAATTCTCTCCCATTTTATCCTTCCAGAAAGCAGATCAATTGCCTGTATCCTGTGAGAGTGAGATCCAGTGTGCACAGTTCCATCTGAGCCATTATCCCCTGATATTACCACCAGAGGAGATGCATCAACACATTTTGCAGTATCAGATTTCCATCTGACCTTAAATGTTACTGTTCTGGAACTAACAACACATTCTTCTGGAGTGAACATTCCATCATGATCTGATGGTTCAATAACTTTGTTTACAGTTGATTCCAAATAGCTATTCTTATCTGACATCTTCTCCTCATTTTCTAATATTTTTGCATTCACATTTTCAGACAGCTGAGAAGAATCATTTTCTTTCCTTTTTTTTTCCATTTAACTCAGCATCCACCAACTTTTTTTCTTCTTTTAAGTCAGGACAATTTTCAGCAATGTTTAGCTTCATGATGTGACTCCCTCTACTTAATAGTAGTAATGTTAGAAATTGTTGCTGTAGACAGTTGATTTTCATTCCACTCTGAAAATGTTGATTAGAAGATTAGGTTAACTAAACTAAAAATTAGATCTGTTAGGGGCCCTGTTGTGGCAGTGTGGTAGTATCCCTACCCCTGAACCGAGAGGCTTGAGTTGAAGTTCCACCTGTTCTAGGAGTGTGTAATAACATCTCTGAACAAGTTGATTAGAAAAGTAGACTAAATTATTATTTTTTTTAAATTACAGTTAGATTTGTTAAGAGATCTTGTGATGAGTGGTAATGTCCTACATCTGAGCCAGTAGACCTGGTTCAAGTCCCACCTGCTACAGAGCTATGTAATAACATCCCTGAACAGATTGATTGGAAAAATAAGCAGGTGAGTTGTGGTGGTTAATTCAGTTGACTGGATGGCTGGTTTGTGACACAGAATGAAACCAACAGCATGGTTTCAATTCTTGCACAGATGTGGTTACCATGACAGACTCTCCTTTTCAATCTTTCTGCTCACCTGAGGCATCTGACCCTCAGGTTAAACTCTCACCAGTTATTGCTCTATAATGAGAGAGCAGCCCTATGGTCTGGTAGGACTATGACAACTCACAAAAAAAATAGCTAGTGACTCATGGAGTTCTGCAGAGACCACAACTATTCATGTTATACATTAATGAATTGGACAAAGGAACTGAGGTCATTGTTGCTAATTTTGCAGATGATACAAAGATAGATTGAGGGACAGGTAGTGTTAACTAAGCGGTGCGACTGCAGACAGACTTGGACAAGCTAGAATGAGCAAAGGATTAGCAGACAGAATACAATATAGAAATGTTATGCAGTTTGTTAGGAAGAATAGAGGCGTGGATTATTTTCTAATTGGAGAGAGGCTTCAGAATTCTGAAACTCAAAGGGATCTGGGTGTCCTAGTTCAGAATTCTCTTAAGGTAAACATGTAGGTTCACTTGGCAGTTAGGAAGGCAAATGCAATGTCAGCATTCATTTCAAGTGCGTGAGAAAACCAGACCATGGATGCACTGCTGAGGCTGTATAAGGCTCTGGTCAGGCTACGTTTGGAGTACTGAGAGCAGTTTTGGGCCCTGTACCGAAGGAAGGATGTGCTGGCCTTGGAGAGTTCCATAGGAAGTTCACAAGAATGAAACCGGGAATGAAGGGTTTGTCATATGAGGAGCGATTGAGGATTTTGAGTCTGTACTCCAAGTTTAAAAGGATGAGGGGGTGATCTGGCATGGCAAAAAGGTTTTCACTAGTAGGAGAGACTAGGGCCCGAGGGCACAGCCTCAGAGTGGAGGAATGACCCTTCAGAACTGAGATGAGGAGGAATTTCTTCAGAGGGTGGTGAATTTGTGAAACTCATTCCTGCAGAAACTGTGGAGGCCAAGTCATTGAGTGTCTTTAAGATGAGAGATAGATTCTTGATTAATAAGGGGATCATGGGTTATGAGGAGAAGGAGAATAGGAAGGGGAGGCATGGCCTAGTGATGTTATCACCAGACTGTTAATCCAGAGACCCTGGGGACCTGAGTTCAAATCCTGCCATGGCAAGTGGTGGAATTTGAAATCAATAAAAAGTAAACTGGAATTAAAATTCTAATGATGACCATAAATCCATTGTCGATTATTGGGGGGAAAAAACCCCATCTGGTTCACTAATGTCCCTTAGGGAAGAAAATGCCTATGCTGGGTGCACAGTGCCTCAGTGGTTAGCACTGCTGCCTCACAGAACTAGGGACCGGGTTCGATTCCAGCCTCAGATGACTGTCTGTGTGGAGTTTGCACATTCTCCCTGTGTCTGCGTGGGTTTCCTCCGGGTGCTCCAGTTTCCTTTCACAGTCCAAAGATGTGCAGGTTGTTTGGATTGGCCATGTTGAATTGCCCATAGTGGCAGGGATGTGCAAGCTAGGTGGACTAGCCATGGGAAATGCAGGGTTACAGGGATAGAGTAGAGGATGGGTTTGGGTGGAATGCTCTTTGGAGTGTTGGTCTGGACTCAATGGGCTGAATGGCCTGCTTCCACACTGATCCATGATCATATGATCTATGATCTGGTCTGGTGACTTCAGACATGCAACAATGTGATTGACTCTTAACTGCTCTCTAAGTAATTAGGGATGGGCAATAAATGCTGGCCTAGCCAGAGACATCATCAACCCATGAAAGAATTTTTAAAAAAGATGAGAAACAGATTAGCTGTGATCGAATGGTGGACTAGACTCACTAGGCCAAATGGCCTAATTCTGCACCTTTATCTTATGGTCTTACGTTCTTATAGCATATAATGTATGACCAGCCAGTAACAGAGGGGATTGTTTTGAATGGAGATGTATCATTTGCAAATAGGCTTAGAGGCTTTCTAATGCTTATGGTAATATGTTGTGTGAACAAACATATTTTTAACTTCTCTGAAAGTTTTTCTAGCAAAATTACCAACCTAATTCAAATTCTGGGAACATAATTATTCACTGTTTGTTTGTCCAAAGCCTCACTGAAAAATATTAATGATACAATATATTGATGGATGAATTTTTTGATACTGATAAATAAATGTACATCCTTGATTGTGCTATTGTACTAAGAAGTGCATTTACAAGACTTTATACTTTGCTTAATACATAAAGATGCCAAAGTTTTTGTTTGTTAATTTTGGGTTTTGACAAGGTAAAGGGGATATTCTCTAGTCTGTGAGTCGGTGAAAGAGCATAACTTCAGTCATATTATCAGAAGAAGATAAAATAAAGTTTTATTTTTACCTAGAGCATTATTAGAACAAGTAGTTTTTCAAATGTTTTTCAAAAAATGACTTGGATAATATCTTGAAGAGTAAGTATATAAAAAACTTCGGGAAAGGGAATAGAATATATCGAATCCCAATTCAAGAGTAAGCATCTGCACAGGCAGAGTAGACCAAATAGCCTCCTTTTGTAAAGCAAATCCTCTGACTTTATGAATTACAATTAGCACCTATTGAACAGAGCCACACAAAGATGATTAAAGCTGTGCTATCTGATTATCTGGTGATAGTAAATTCAATGAATTACAGAAATGATTACTCAAATACACTGATGTAATTAATTGTAAAAATGAGATAAATTTGCAGTTTACAATTTACTTCTGAGTAGTTCATTAATGGCATTCTGAATAGATTGAAAATTGTCTGTAGATAACAAGGTGTACAGCTGGATGAACACAGCAGGCCAAGCAGCATCAGTGGAGCAGGAAGGCTGATGTTTCGGGCCTAGACCCAAATTGTCTGTAATCTAGCTTTCAGTTTGCACATGCCAGCTGTTCTGCTGACACTTCAGTGACTAGTCTTGCAGCCAGTTTTTTTTCCAGAGCAGACACTGTACATGTAGATTGAATGTGTGTAGAGTTATGTTTCATTCAACTACCAAATCAGTTCAATGACAAGCCAATCAGTTATGATGACTTAACTGTGATTAACATTTTCCAACTTATTGGTATAGAATAAGGCCTTACAGTGTGGTGCAATACAACATAAGTGCACCTGATGATATATCTTTGAATGTTAAACTCAATTTTCCATTACCATCCTTAATTAATTAAAAGTTGGGAACAGAATCTTTTGTTCACACGCATGGCTAATTGTGCATTCTGTGGGCACTATGTCTTGATAAACCAAAGCTGCCTATGTTGTCAAGCGGCAAATATTTCCATAGTGACCTAGCCAACTACACACCTATTCCCAACTAACATTTGAAATCTGCACCAAAGAGGTTTTGCTGAGGAAGAAGAATCATCTTCCTCAGCAGGAATATAAGAAGAACTGCACATCAAAGTAAAGACATTATGCTTCAGTTGTGCAGGGCATTGGTAAGACCACATCTTGAACACTGTTGTGTGCTGATTTAGTCTCCTTATTTAACGAAGAGTGTAAGTACATTGGAGGCTTTCTAGATTGGTACTTGGGATGAATGAGGTGTCTTTTGAGGAAAGGTTGAACAGATTGTGCTTATTTCCATTCAAGGTTAGAAGCAACGGGTGGCTTGACTGAAGAACGTCAGATCTTTAACAGTGTTGGCAAGATGGAAGTGGAAAGGTTGTTTCCCTCTTGTGGGGTAGTCCAGAGCGAAGAAGCTGTTTTAAAATTAGGAGTCACCCTTTCAAGACAGATTTTTATTTTCTCTCAGAGAGTTTTTAAACTTTGAAACTGTCATTTTCAGAAGTTGCTAGAATCAAGGTTACTGAATATTTTTATGGCCAAGGTTGTTACATTATTACAAAAATAAATTAAAACAAAGAACTGTGAATGGTGGAAATTTGAAGCACTCAAAAACAGAAATTGCTGGGTGGATTATCTATGGTAAAAACGGGGTTACGGGGTCAGGGTTAGGGGATGGGTCTGGGTGGGATATTCTTTATAAGGGTCGATGCAGACTCAATGGGCTGAATGGCTTCTTTCTGCAATGTAGAGATTCCATGAAAAGATACTTTTATCACGTTTCTTCAATGAGATTAAAAAATGTGTTTACTATAAACAAACTTAGCTCAAGTGACAAATCTGGTTATCAACCAAGCTACTATTCAGAATTAACCTATATCCCCTTAATCACAAACGCACACATTTATACACAGACACAACACCGTAAGTTTGGAAACAAGGAGGTACATAAAAAACACCTATTTCAAGGGTTTGATGTCTGAATGTAGAATTCATGAACTCCCACAGTTCCTTTTATTCTCTGCTGGGAGATCCAATTGCTGGGAGATACAGAACGGTGGAAGATCTTCAGACCAGAGTTCAGGTTCAGATTTGGAATGGTTAGGAACCCAAATGTTTAATCTTTATCAGGTTTCACAAATACTTTACTAACAGAGAGAATGGTTTCACTGGTTTTCACTTCAACGTTTGTTTCTTATTGATTGGGACAGAGAGAGCTGCTTTCTGCTGCAAATTTCTTCAACAGTTCACATAGCAACTTGACACCAGAGGCTGTTTCTTGACGATAAACAGCATGGAGACAATCTTTCTCCAAGCCTGTTTGTCCTGCAATTGAGCCATATATCCTATATTTCAAGTCTTCTTAAAAGCCTTTAGTTTACTCTTTCTCCAAAACTATTTGCATTTCCAGTAACCAGCAGATAATCCACAGTTCTCTTTGATTTTATGACTTCTCGTTTAAAAAAAACACATGATAAACCCTCTTCAATGAATGTAAAGTGGGCATTCCTGCTGGGTTCCTTCAATTTAATCACCAAAACAAGAAGCAAAGTTGTGTTTTGAGGTCCAGACAGGTTTTAACACATTTCCATGGCTTGGTTCTGACTACCAACCAGTACCTGGAGGGCATCATCACTGGACTGGTGTGCAGCAAACAACTGCCTAGGTCTTTAAAATCAGGACAATTGCTGAATATAAAATTGCCAATGCTGTAACATAGTGCTTCGTATTGGATTTTTCCTCATAAATTTGTTACTCCAACACATTGTGACCATTTTAGTCAAATTAATTAGATTAAACTCCTGTAATTAAGGCTTTAGGCTGCTGATTTTCAAATATTTTGCTTGATGATAAATATATTTGGCATTAATTCAGAACTATTTCTTGCCATGTAAGTCTAACAACCTGAGGACCGATTTGAAATAGAACACAGAACACAGAACAGTACAGCACAGTACAGGCCCTTCGGCCCACGATGTTGTGCCGAACTTTTACCCTAATCTGAAGGTCTATCTAACCTCCACCCCTACCTTATACTATCATCCATATGCCTATCTAATAGCCGCTTAAATGCCCCTAATGAGGCCGACTCCACTACCCTCTCCGGCAATGCATTCCACACCCCGACCACTCTCTGAGTAAAGAACCTACCTCTGACATCTCCCCTATATCTAACTCCACTCACTTTAAAACTTGTAATAGCTACCTCCACCCTAGGAAAAAGTCTCTGGCTGTCCACTCTATCTGTAGCTCTGATCATTTTATACACCTCTATCAAGTCACCTCTCATCCTTCATCGTTCTAAAGAGAAAAGCCCTAGCTCTCTCAACCTTTCCTCACAAGACCTTCCCTCCATTCCAGGCAACATCCTGGTAAATCTCCTCTGCACCTTTTCCAACGCCTCCACATCTTTCCTGTAATGAGGCGACCAAAACTGGACACAATACTCCAGATGTGGCCAAACCAGGCTTTTGTATAGCTGGAGCATAATTTCATGGCTCTTGAACTCAACCCCTCTATTAATGAAAGCTAACACACCATATGCCTTCTTAACAACTCTATCCACCTGGGTGGCAGCTTTCAGGGAACTGTGAATATGAACCCCAAGATCCCTCTGCTCCTCCACACTGCCAAGAATCTTTCCGTTAACCCTGTATTCTGCCTTCAAGTTTGTTCTTCCAAAATGAATCACCTCACACTTTTCAGGGTTAAACTCCATCTGCCACTTCTCAGCCCAGCTCTGCATCCTATCAATGTCCCTTTGTAACATAGAACAGTCCTCCGCACTGTCCACGATGCGACCTACTTTCGTATCGTCCGCAAACTTGCTAATCCACCCTTCCACTCCTTCATCCAAATCATTTACAAAAATCACAAATAGAAGAGGACTCAGGACAGATCCTTGTGGAACACCACTCGTAACTGAGCACCATGTTGAATATTTTCCATCCACTACCACCCTTTGTCTTCTAAGGGTTAGCCAATTCTGAATCCAATCTGCCACATTTCCCCCTATCCCATGCCTCCTTACCTTCTGCATGAGCCTACCATGGGGTACCTTATCAAACGCCTTACTTAAATCCATGTGTTCTACATCCACTGCTCTACCTTCATCCACGTGTTTGGTCACCTCTTCAAAGACTTCAATATGGTTTGTGAGGCATGATCTACCCCTCTCCAATCTTCCGGCACAATACCTGTGGACAGTGATTTGCAGCCAATTCAGAGAAAGTTCACTGAGTTGATCCTTGGAATGAAGTGATTGTCTCATGTTGAGCAAATTGGGTGTATGCTCATTGGATTTTGTGAGAATGAGAGGTGGTCTTATTGATACGTATAAAATTTTGAAGGGAATTGAAAGGGTAGATGTTGAGTGGATGTTATTCCCATGGAGAATCAAGACCTGGGGGAGCAGTTTCAATGAAAGAAATCTCACATTTAGGATTGTGATGAGAGTGAACCTTTGCTGTTCAGAAGGTTGTTAATTTTTGGAATTCACTAGGCCAGAGGCTGTAGAGACTAGGGCCAAGATTTTTGCCATGGAGGTGGGAAGCTCAAGTTGGAAAATATTCTGACTCAGCAGGCCCATCTTCATGTATAAATGGACCCTTTGCACGTAATTTATAACTCGCACATAGTGATCACAGAGGTGGGGTCATGCTACAGCAGGCTAGAAGGCCCTCCACCCTCCACACTCTCATGCACATCCACGTACCACAGATACCCCATGTCACCACTATGTATCTCCATATCAATTCCTAACACCATACCAGCTCCCTATGCCATGTCACCTTATACTTCCAATGTCAACTCCATAATTATTTATCCTCTATACACTATGGCAAGACCTAAGATGACATGTGAAGATGAAAATCAATTAAACTTCAAAAAAATCTAATCTGCTAAGTTGAAACAGAAAACAAACTGTCATTCACAAAATGCATTAAGTATTTTAAAGTAGTCAATTTGGTTGACTACCATTGTGGTATTTCCAAAAATGCTACTAAGTAAGCACATTTAATGCATATAATCTTTTAATAGCCTCTTAAAACTGTGAATCAGAATGTGAACTCAGCTCACTCTGCTGAGATAAATACATGTTCAATTTTTGAAGTTTACTCCAGCACTCACAATGGACTTAAATATAATCATAGCCCTTGGGAAATATCAACAATGAAGTCCATTGAAACTTGGGAACAGGTGAAACTTTTTTATTTAAGCTGCACCAGATGGCCTATCTATAAGAACGTATTTTTATTCTGACAGCAAGAACCTGGTTTACTCATTTTTAAAGGATGGGCATTAAATCATTTGTTCTTGATATTTAGACAGACCTTATTCAACCTTCAACCTTTGGGTGGACTGGTGGCTCAGTGGTTAGCACAACTGCCGCATAGCATCAAGGAACTGGGTTCAATTCCAGTCTCAGGTGACTGTCTATGTGGAGTTTGCACATTCTCCCTGTATCTACATGGGGTTCCAACAAGTGCTCTGGTTTCCTCAGTCCAAAGATGTGCAGGCTAGGTGGATTGGCCTTGATGTCAAGGGCTGTCGCTCTCACATCTTATGTTCATGTTTGAACCAAGGCTGCAATGATGTCAGGAGCTGAGTGGCCCTGACAGAACCCAAAGTGAGTGTCAGTGAGCAGGTTGTTGCTAAGGAAGTGCCGTTTGATAGCACTGTTGATGACACTTTCCATCACATTACTCATTATTGAGTAGACTGACAGGGCAGTGATTGGCCAGATTGGTTTTGTCCTGATTTGTATGTACAGGAAAAACCTTCACAATTTTCTATATTATTGGGTAAATGCCAACATTGTTACTATATTGGAAGAGCTTGGCCAGGGATTTTGCAAGTTCTGGAGGACATGTCTTCAATACTATTACCAGGGCCCATAGTCTTTGCAGCATCTAGTGCCTTCAACCATTTCATGTGGCTGAAGACTTGCATCTGTGATGCTCGGGACCACAGGAGGAGGCCAAGATGAATCATCTACTTGACAATTTTGCTCAAGATTGTTGTAAATACTTCAGCCTTCCCTTTTGAACTAAGTGTGCTGAGCTCCCACATTATTGAGGATAGGGATATTTGTGGAGCCTCCTCATCCAGTGAGTTGTTCAATTGTCCACTATTCATGACTGGATATCGCAGGATTGCAGTGCTTAGATCTGATCCATTGGTTGCGGAATTGCTTAGGACTGTCTATCACTTGTTGCTCAAGTGGTTTAACATGGGAGTAGTCCTGTTGTGTAGCTTCACCAGGATTTTTTTCATTATTCATTCACAGGATGTGGGTGTTGCTGGCCAGGCACATTTATTTACCAGGCCTGATTGCCCAGAGGGCAGTTACAAGATAATCACATTGCTGTGGGTCTGGAGACACAAGTAGGTCATAGCAGGTTAAAGATGGCAAATTTCCTTCCATAAAGAACATTAGTGCACCAGTTGGCTTTTTACGACAGTCGATACTGGTTATATAGTCACTTTTAGGCTACCTCAATATGAAGGCGAGTCTTTGTCTCCACAATGACTATATGGCAGTTACTCTTATCAGTTTTGTCATGAACAGATGTATCTGCAGTAAATTTGTGAGAGTGATGTAAAGTATGTTTTATTTTCCTCTTGTTAGGTCTCTCATCACCTTTCACAGTGTTGGTCTAGCAGCTAGTGAACGTGAAATGTAAATGTGTGAATGTGAAGATGTTAGATTGTGTGCCAAGCAAGAAAGCTGCTTTGCTCTTGGTTGGTGTCAAGCTTCTTGAGTGTTGTTGGAGCTGCACTCATCCAGGAAGTAGGAAGTATTCCATCACACTCCTGACTAGTCCCTTGCAGATGATGGACAGGCATTGGGAAGACAGGAGGTGAGTTACAAACATCAAAATTGGCAGCCAACTCCTGCTTTTGTGGCTGCAGTATTCATAGTTCAGTTTCTGTCAAACACTTGGGGTTACCATTGACAAATGCTGGACTTTCAATGTCAAATGTTGCTGGATAGATTCTCTCTTGATGGAGATGATCATTTCTTGGCACTGTGTGGTGTGATATCACCATATGTCAGCCCAAGCCTGGGTGCTGTTCAGGTCTCGCTGCATTTAGACACAAACTGCTTCAGTATCTGAGGAGTCACAAATAGTGTTGAACATTGCTTAATCATCAGCAAGCATCCCAATTCCGAACCTATGATGGAGGTAAGGTCATTGATGAAGCAGTTGAAGATGGTTGGGTTCAGGACATTATGCTGAGGAACTCCTGCAGAGCTATCTAGCAGCTGAGATGACTGACCTCCGACAGCCACAATCATTATTCCTTTGTGCTGGGTATGACTCTAATCACTAGAGAGTTTCCCACTGATCATCATCGATTCTTGTTTCACTAGGGCTCCTTGGTATCCCATTTGGTCAAATGCTGCTTTGATGTCAAGGGCAGTCACATTCACTACCCCAACTGAGGTTAGGTCTTTTGTTTATATTTGAGCCAAGGCTGCGATAAGGGCAGAAGCTAAACAGCCCTGGCAGAATTTCATGAAGTGTCATCGACCATGGTATTGTTGACTAAGTGCCACTGGATGTCACAGCCAATGACACCTTCCTCACTTTGCTGATGATGGAAAGTAAACTATTGAGGCAGTAATCAACTAGTTTGGATTTGTTTTCCTTTCTTTTGTGGAAAGGGCATACCTGAGCATTTTCCACATTGCCAAGTAAGATTAGATGTGATGCAGGATGAGCTCCATCTGTCAATTTTCCTATTCCATATCTCAAAAGCTAACATAGATTACGATCTCTTGATGGAATTACTACAGCAGGACGTAAAGTAATTAAATGGCCCAGCAAAGAGTACGAAAGCTAACGTAAATCTGAGTTGAACAACTGATGTTGAAATCACCTTGAGACTTTGGTTTAAATTTATTTCTTTGCATTATACATAAAACGTACATGTAGCTGATCTGCTAACCATCTGGATGTTGCACGTGGACATGATTTGTAGTTGCCAATGTGACTGCAATGGCTCAGAAACGAGGAAGAATTTGCTGTATTGTCATTGCAGTGATAATGTGCCATTTTAATTTGACAATTACACTATAACCTGTTTTAAATTTGGGCTACCAGCTCCTGCCCTCTGAGGCATTTACAAAAGAGATAGAAACAAGACGCTAAGATTGTTTCCTGAGTTATTTTTCCATGCTGTTATGTTCTGTGAACTGTTAAGCACGCCACCCACCACATGTGGGTCCTGAAAGGAGCAGGTGAGCAACCACAAATTTATATTCATGATACATCATTTTCCCATTGGCGGATGATACTTGGCAATTTTGTTGTCTCAGTTACCCATATCTAAGCCCTTGCCACATGTACCAACTGAGAGATTCAAACGTCTGAAATAACCTAATTTAATACTTCAACACAAGATGAGAATATAAATTTGTGGTT
>NC_063350.1:22011900-22058699 GCF_021869965.1 Rhincodon typus | reverse complement strand
CCCATTTCTGAAGAAGGGTCTAGGCCCGAAACGTCAGCCTTCCTGCTCCTCTGATGCTGCTTGGCCTGCTGTGTTCATCCAGCTCTACAATTTGTTATCTCAGATTCTCCAGCATCTGCAGTTCCTACTATCTCTGAAACAAGATGAAAGCTGCAAGATTGCCATTGTTGAAACTACAGCCATCTAATGGCACTGTTAAATCCACTCTAAATTTACCAAACCATTGGATTATAAAAGATAACATTGGGTTTTGAAGGAAACAGATGTGGAATGGGTAAATAGATCTTCCCCTGCAACTGCAAAGTCAGATTGATTACAAAAGGACCGATAGCAGAAGCTATTCATGTAATTGATAGGGGAAAGAGATGGTGAAAACACTACTAAGTAAGGATTTCTCTCAATGGGAGATTACACTTTGGGTTACGAGCACAAATTGCTTCCCTTTTGAGGGAAAATGGTTTCTCAGAGTCACAATGTATGTACAACTGGGAATACCTGTTTAACCAGTTGCTGACTGAGGTCTGAGAGTTTGACAGAATGTGCTGACTTGTTTTCTAAAGGTGAAGAAAACAATTGTTAGATTAAACTGCAGATTAGATTAGATGTCATCTGGAAGTTAACGTATGGAGAAAAGAATGAGTCAACCATTGTATTCTTATGCGGCAGAAAGAGCTTTAAACCATAAAAGAATTAAATTACACATATAGAGTGAATGGCAGGGAATAATTGATGTCATTTTTTTATACAACCAGAATGTTCTTCTTTAATTGTCATGTGGAGCTCTATGTGATATGGTAGATGTATGCCTTGCAGAGGACAATATCCAAGTTTAAGATTCATTCACACAATGATACTTCATTTCTCCAGTTTATGAGAACTGAACTAATCATTTACAATATCTGTCTGCTGAATAGTATTAATTTGCTGCTATTATACCATTAATGATTGGCTGTCAAAGATCAATAAAAAAGTTCCCCATCATTACATTTCATGTGCACAAGAATATTACATTTACACAGATATGATCCATAGTATTGTAAAGTTTCATAATTATTTTATGATAATACTGTCAAGTGTGATGTTGCCATATCCCCAGAGAAACCACAGTTGGAATTCTTGAAGCAACACTTTGTAAAGCTGCAACTAACTTTCAAAATGTGTTATATACAAATGAATATAATTGTGGCACTAACACTTCATTAAGTCAACAATATTTTGCTCAGTCCTTTCACTCACATTCAAACATATGTTCTATGTGGTAGAAATTAAATCACAATTTGAATCTATGCAAAGTAGGATGCATTTAATATTTTCTGAAGGAGGGTCCCAACCCGAAACGTCAGCTTTCCGCTCCTCTGATGCTGCCTGGCCTGCTGTGCTCCTCCAGCTCCACACTGTGTTATCTCTGACTCCAGCATCGGCAGTTCTTACTATCTCTACATTTAATATTTGTTCTTTTGCCTTCAGAAGGACACTTTATCAATGAGGCTCTCAGAAAAAAAAGACTAGAACGTGAAAAACTGTGGTTTAAATCCAATTAAAAGCGTAAGCTTCTTTGAGTACAAAAACAAAATGCAAAGGTCACTAACTCTAGCTTGCAATGCAATTTTTAATCAACATCTTTAATTCCATTTGTGGCATGTACAGGTAAAATAAGCTATTGTTAAGCTCAAGAAAATACATTGGGGATTTGTATAGTTTTCTCTTAATCATGATCCGTAAAGCCTATATTTAGAAGGCCAGTAGATTTTACTCAGATTACATTTCTCTTAAATAACATGCTGTCATGTGCACTCTGAAAGTTTGACTGAAAGCGAATCTGAGGAGGAAGATACCCAACACTTCAGTATGTTCAAAGAAACAAAGCGGTGGATATCAGTCACAATATAAAACATCAAGTAGTGGATACATGTAACCCTCTATTGCTAGCAGCAATAAGGTGAAAGAAGCAAGTTGTTATCTTACTGGGGTAATTTCAATATTTTCTCTGCCAGGTTGCGTGGATTATAATCGTATTTAGTTCCATTCAATTAAAGGTAAACTGCTGTCAAACAGTTTAAGCATGCAAATAACACATTAATGAGGCAATCAAGCCCTATCGTTGAGATTATGAAAACAACATTCATAGGGGAATGAAAATGGTGAGCAACAGAAAATTATTTCAATTATTTCAGAAACTCATGTAATAGAGCTACCTGTGAATCAACGTTGATGTACCTAGAATCTGCATTATAAACAGATATTCAGTAACCAGGAGGGGAATCTTGGAAGTGATGAGAGTTTCAGTTGCCAGACAGAGAGTTGACTGGAACCACATCACCATTTTTGGGGAAGGTCCTTCACGTCTTGTCCCAATCAGGCACTAGACAGGCCAGTGGGCCTTCTTCCTGGTACAAAAGACCCATCTATTGAAAGCTGACAGCCAGAGAGTTGGAGTCTCCAGTGAACCAGCAATGCAGGGGAAGTAATGGCCGCAGCCAGCATCCACCAAATGTTTAGCCGAGGTCGGGGATCAATGCTGGATTCCAGGACACAGGTCAGTGAGTGAGGGCTGAAGGATTGCATGGAAGGGGTGGTGGATGTGTTGGGCTATAGAGGGGGGAGGTTGTGGGCTCACGGAGAAGGGATATGAAAGAGTGGAACTTTGTGGGAGGATATGTGGAGGGGGCAGGAAGAGGGGCTGCATGAAGGGGTCTACAGCAAATGAAGGAAGGTAACTTTCAGTCAGGCCAACTTCCTGATGTTAGGTCAAGTGATCAAGTACTGTGTGCCTTCGAGCTAAAGATCCCCAGCCCCTGCTGACCACAGACAAGCCTGTATGGGCCTGTCCTGTTCCCTACACAACAATTCTCACAAGCACAAACTTGTTAATAATGGGAGGCCGTGGTGCAGCGGCAATGTCACTGGACTAGTAATTCAGAGGCGTGAGCTAATGTTGTGGAGGTATGGGTCTGAATCCTGCCACAATGATGGTGAAATTTGAATTCAATGAATAAAATCTGTAATTAAAAGCTAGTCCAATGGTGAACATTGTTGATTGTTGGAAAAATCTCTCTATCTGGTTCACTCATGTCTTTGTTGGAAAGAAATCTCCCAGCCTTACCTGGTCTGACCTACCTGTGACTCCAGGCACACAGCAATATGGTTGACTCTGAACTGCCCTCTGAAATGATCAAGCAAACCATTCAATTATATCAAACCGCTACAGCAACATCAAAAAGGAATGAAACCAGCTCATCCCCCTACACATCAACCCAAGCACTGGAAATGGTAACAGCAAACCCAGCCGTGTCAAACTGTAAAGCTCTTCTTACAAACATCCAGGAGCTGGTGGCAAAGTCAGGAGAGCTGTCTCATGGAATAGTGAAGCAAATACCTGAAATCATTATACCCTTGGAATTATTGCTTACAGACAACGTGCCAGAAATCCTGCCTGGGCACGTTTGATCTCATTGGCTGGACAGACCCACCATAGGAGACAGAACAATTATATGGAGTTGTGTGACAGTTGCTCTGGAAGCCTTCAACTGATTCTGCACCCCATAAAACCTCAAGCTATTGGGTCAAACATGAGCAAGGAAATCCCCTGTTTGTTATGACTTACCACCCCTGCAGCTGATGAATGAATATTCCTCAATGTTGAACACCAACCGGAAGAAACATTGAGGAAGACACAATCACAGAATGTACTCTTAGTGACGAACACTGATGTCTGGACCCACAAAGCAGCTGTGTGTTAAACAAAGGCTTGATACGTTGGTTTGAAAAGTAATTAATGTCTTGAAAAGCTCAAGTAATTCAAAATCTATTAGATATTATAGACTTTGAATGGACTAGAGAATTTAAAGCTACTGTAGGTGCCTTTACACATGCAAAAATATGTGCTCAGATCAATATAACAGGCAATCCCTTAGCCATAAGAAATTCCAATTTATCTTCTTCATCAAAATAATCACATTACCCTCAGTTTGCACAAGTACAACAAGACAAACATCAAAAGGTATAGGTGATTAGAAAGTAGATGCCAGCGGAAATTAATGAACTTAGCCCCTGGTAACAGCCTCTCAGTAGATTAAATGCATCCCCTGACCAACTGTACAAGAAGCAGAAAAGAACTCAAACTGGTGGTGCTCCCAGAAAGGGAAACTTGGTAGGCAGGCCAAATTAACCATGTGAGAGGTTAGTTTTTTTTGTCTGAGTTTGAAACTCCATTTGTAAATTCTCAGAAGTTTGACACAGGGTCAAAGTTTCCAATGGCAGGCCTCAGGAAGGACTTTGTGTGCAGTTTCATGTCACATATACTCATTGAAAGAATCTCACCAGGATTAAGTGCACTTATCAGGTTAAGTCATCTGCGAATGAAAAATGGATGCCTACAGATTCATGATGGAATATTATTGGTGTGCAGCAGGCAAGATGGTCAACTTGCAGAGGTTGGAGACAGTAGGTTTTTCCCTCTCTAGGGAGCATTGTTAAGTATTTTCTAATCAAGTTGTTCAGAGATGTTATTACACACCTCTGGAGCAGGTGGGCTTGAATCCAGAATCAGGTGGCAATAAACAAACAGCAATGGGGTGGGACATTCCGGCTGAGGGAGGGAGAGTGGCAGCAGTCTAAACAGCACAAGGCAGCAAGGCAGGGCTCTCTGGGGTAGATTGGGGCTTGTGGGGGCAGGGATGAGGGGAGGAGAGAAAAAGAGAGAGAGAGAGAGAGAGACAGAGAGAAAGAGAGAGAAAGGATGCAGCAATGAGCACAGAAGGCAAAGACCTAATGTTAAGGAAAAGATAATCTTAAGGAGCTTTTCCACTTCATCTTAAGGGTTAGGCAGTATTGTTTGTTGGTCAGGATTGGGGTAGAGGTTTCCATGCAGGGATGGGTGGAGAGAGTTGATCCGAAAGTGCAGCATTTGGTGGTAAATGGTGGAATCTGGATATTGAATTCTGGCAACCAGGCAGTAGGGGGAGCAGCAATTGTGACAGGTGGAGCTGTGGCTTGCTGTAGGATGGCAGATCTAGAGTCAGGGTCGACTATGAGATGGCCCCATGGGAGAGAGAGGGAAATGGAAACAAAAAGAAATGGCACGTTTATTGAGAAGATTTGGTGTGAAGGTTGGCATGGGGATGGTAATCAGTGAAGGCTCAGGGAGGTGGGAAGGATAATAGTTTACTACCCAAATTCATGTGATGAGGCACAAAGGTAACAGGGGGTAGAGGAATGGTTACATTGGTGGGCCAGGATAATGGGGGGATGTTAGTGGATAACAATAGGAAGGTAGAAGGTGGGTGAGTGAGCTTGAAAGGTCACATACACCATTTTACACAGTTGGTCTTCCAAACAAAGTAGCATAGGTTAAAAATGACTGTAGGTAGAATAAGGATCATACTGTCATAGGGTTATACAGCCCATACAACATGCAAATAGACCCTTCAGTCCAACTCGTCTGTGCTGACCAGATATCCTAAACTGATCTATTACCATTTGCCAGAATTTGGCCCATATTCCTATAAACGCTACAGGGAAAATTACTGCTCAAGTCCTGAGACTCCAGTGTTACTGCTGGAATCTCATGCATGATAGAGGTAGTGTCACAGGTGATGGATGGAAGGTTGAGGGTTATTGGTAGGGTGGGGCATGGGGTAAAATGGGTGAGAGACAGGGTCCCTGACAGCTGGTCATGGCTGATAAAGGGAGTGCCTTGTTAAGTGGCAAGGCAGGTAAGTTGGACTGAGGTTTGAGGCTGACAGAGGAAAGTTCAATGGTGATGGAGGGAGGGAGCACTTTCATAACTCTCCTTTCCAGATTTACTGCTTATGTGTCCATGGACATGGCTGCATTAAGAGATCTTGACTGTGATCCTTCAGGATGATACTATTTATGAGGGAGTACATGGAAGTTTGGGTGTATCAGCAACAGGGGATAGCCACAGAAGATCTGGCTAATTGCACAACTGCAGAACTGTCAAAGTCGAGCCAACGAGATGTACGATGACATGCCTGTCTCAAAGAGGGCAACAACAGAGCAGAATACTGGACAGTTATAGACAAGGTTCCAATGTTTGGACCACTCAGGCAGACAGCGGCAGCACTCATCAGAATGAATGTCCAGGTCCACTGTAATCTGCTGAGGCCCTGCACAAACTCACTCAGCAAAAGGCTGAGGAATTTGCCGAGGGGAACATTGGCTCTCAGTTCTCAGCAGGTGTGATTTCCCCAATAAAACTGATGAGAATTCTCCACTGATTCTCCAACCAGTGGGCAAGACTCTAGTCAGGCCCATTAAATCCTGCCTGGTGTTCCTCTTACAGCCTCTACCAGCAGTCACCCCTTCTTTCATTATCCCTCCACCAAATTATTCACAATTACTGTCTCATCCATTTTGTTTTATGCACTGAACAGATGAATAATTTCACTTGACACTTCTTGTTCTGTTCCATTTTGGATGTCCATTGGTCTTACCAATGGATGAATTGTAGGTTTTATTGGGATTCATTAGTGTAAGCGAAGTCAAGCACAAATTGAGTCACACAGCCACTTAATACAGCTATTGTAATCAGAATATTATCAAAGCTCTCCGCAACTATTTAATTGCTCCACTTTGTTTTAGTTTGGTCCTCAGGTTTGCATTGCTTTTGTTCATGTGCAATACTTATATTTGAATTTAGGTATGACCTTCTTGCAGATGAAATCAGGAACTTAGAATATATTTAATCACAAAATGTGGGCATTTGCTGTTCAAAGGAAAGAAATGAATAACGCATTTGAAGCTGGAAAGAGAATTCTCTGAAAGTTAGAGTTCAGACAGAAACTTTGCTGATCAAATGCAGTAACAGCAAATCACTCTTCCCTTCAAATTTCAACTGTTGCTTCATGTCAATATGACTTTGGTATATAGAAAAAATTCAAAAGGCAAATTGTAGCATCAGAAATCCTGATTACAATTTTTCATATCATCTTAATTATCACTAGAAAGTGCTTTAATTATGGCATTTTTTTTCAAAAATGCTGCATAGAATGTACAATCTTTTATAATCATCACAAATTGGCCATTCACTTTCTCAGACTCTCACAAAAGAGAAAAGGAACAACAGGGCAATAGGAAGGTTTTCAAATTGTCAGCAGCCGTTGAGAAAATTGTGGTGTCATCTTGCAGATCGATCTCTCAATCCTCAATTCCTTAATTCAGCTGTTTTTTGGTCGTCATACTGCAGACTTTGACAGCCAAGCAAAAGAAGAAATAAAGACTTGTACTTAAATAATATGTTTCATGACTTCCAGATATCCTGATGTGCTTTTCAGCTACTTTTACAGTGCAGGCTTTGTTGTAATAGAAGAGAATAAATAGCCAATGTGCACACCACAGTGAGGCAATGACCACATTTTCTGTTTTGGTCTTGTTTGAGGGAAAGAATTTGGCTCAATACTGGCAAGCACTCCCTGGCTTTTCTTCAGAATAGTTCTATTCAATTTCAGAGGGCAGGCAGCATCTTGGCTTAGCACGGCATCTGAATAGTATCACCTCCAACTACAGTGCTTCCTTGGTACTGCACTGAAGTACAACAAATTTGTTAGACCCTCAGACAGCACCTTCCAAACCAACAATCATCTCGTGGGGCAAGGGCAGCAGATACATGGGAACACCATCACCGGCAAGTTCCCATCCAAGTCACTCACTATCCTGATTTGGAAATACATCACCCTTCCTTCACCGTTGTTATGGCAAAATCCTGGAATTCCTTCCCTAACAGCATTGTGGGTCTACCAAAGCATGTTGACTGCAGTGGTGCAAGAAGACAATCACCACCACCTTCTCAACAATGACTATAAATAGGCAATAAATGCTGGCCTAGCCAGTATACCTATGTCCAATGAGTCAATAAAATAAAAGAACATGGCAGGCTGGCTCTTTGTACTCCAGCCTGTGGGTTGGGTCTTGAATCAACAACCATCTCATTCATACCATGTGTGGTACTCACTAAGCTCAAGTTAATAATTCAAATACAAGTATTGGGATGGCAGTTTTTGTTAAGTGTCTAGCAGTTTTGACAAAGATTGGTTGTTTAATCCCTGTATGCCTATATAATATATAAAATACCCTTGCACAATAATGGTCTTTTTCATTCCAGCAAAGACCACATAAGAATATTAAATGTCCCAGTTAAAGGATTTCCTAAAAATTGAGTTCACATCACAAAGGAATCTTAGCTCCTCGAAACTGCTTTGTGCTCACATATTTGATAATAATCTGGTTATGGTAATCTTTGAACAACTTGGCCAATTGGAACACTAGAACTCAACTCTACTGCAGCTAAAACATACCATCTAATTGTTAATTATTCAACGATGAACTAATGTAATAACGTAACCACCTAATCATGTCCCACATGACAAATACTTGTAATTCAAACACTTCAAACTGCAAAAGACGGTACAGTACATCTGCATACTGATTAACAAATGTTGCAATGCTTAAGAGTAAATGACAATAATTGCCTCATGTAGTTATACTACAGCAAGTACTTAATCATTTTTCCAATATTTCAGATAGATTCAAAGTATGTTCCCATTATTAGGTTAACTTTTCAGTCTTACTGACCCCTAAATAATTTATTAAAATACATTTTGGCTACATAGACAAGAGGCAACAAAAACAGCCATCTTTTATCCTGAGAGTATTATCTCATAAGCCACAAATAAAGTTACAAATGGTTGCTGCAATATGATATTCAGTACAGTCTGTGCTACATGGATTCTAGCAGGCACTGTTTTGAAGCTTTGAGGGTATTCATAATGTTCAAAAAACACGCTCTAATCACATCAATATCACAAGCAATATTTTTGTTTGGCTATGTTCTTGGACAGTTCATGTTAATATTATTGTGGTATTCATGCTATGTACTTAAATATTTTAAGAAGGTAGCCTAGACCCTAACTTTTTCTTATTTTAAAGGGAGGTGGGAAATGCCATGTTCCAGATGAGATGCAAATGGTCAAACCACTCGACGTCAAGCAAAACACAATTTATTGAAACATTATGGTTAAAATACAAACAAAAGAAAGAGGAATTTAGAATACCTTAACTATTGGAAAACTTAACAGCATAATAGATGCAGTAACTATTACTAACTAACTGTTCCAATACAGTAACATCCCATAAGCACACCCCTTGGTAAAAAGCAAATTCAGGCACAGATTCTTACTTGCAGTTCTCCAATTCAGGAGGAAAAAACATCAAGAGATATTTCAGAGAAAGTAGCAGCTATAAATCATTCACTGAAGCTTCCAATGCTTCTGATATCTCAGGCAGCTTCTGACGCTGCTGGAGAAACCAAAACCCAGACATCTGGATTTGTGAGAGCTGAGCACACCCATTCAGGCTGCTTCCATTGTTCTGACTTTTAAAAAATAACTAAAAGCCTCACAAGTTGTTTACTTAAGTCATCTTCAAGTAGCCAGGTCATCACCTCTGCCTTACAACCTCTCCTCAAAAAGAAGAACAGGACAAAATAACCTTCTAAAGTGACAGCATCATTATAATCTGGCCTGTGGAAACAGACCTCCAAGCACAAGCTGGCCAGCAGAGTGAAGTACCAAGGGTGTAAGAGCAGCCTACCCTGCTTCAGATGTTTGCTGATTAGCTGACATCCAAACTTATTTACAGGGAGGGTGCTGCACCTCGTATGTAATGCCTTATACGGCAAGGAGACGCCTGGTATTCAAAATGTAATAGCTGATGCAATGTCTTATTTATATTCAAATTGCTTCAAAATGTTTTCATCAATTGCTACCATGGAAGTTAGTGGTATTGTATGGTTTATGGAAAACTGGACAAGGAACAAGGAGACAGTTTCTTATCCTGTAAACCATGCATTAACCCCTTATCAAAAAACGTAAATGTACACAAGCTGCAAATTTACAAGAAACAACCAGTGACCTTAGCTTCCAAGTCAGTTGGTAGGCCTGACAGCAGAAGTTCTTTTTCAAGGTTACATCCATTGCGTATTTTCTTCCCACAAATGCAAAAAACCCTGAGCAAATTTTGGGGAATCCAGATTATTTCTAATTAGGCAACATAGAAATAAGCAAAAATATAAGGTGATATAATGCCATCACAGCAGTTAAGAAATTAACTTTGCTTTTACAAATCAACTCCATTTCAAAACGTGATGGATTAAATCTGCATAACTGCTGACATTCAATTGCTTTATAATAACAATACCAAGTTACAATATATTGAAAATATAACTCAGAATGCTAGCAGTAACATGCAACCATCTTAGTGTTAATTATTTTAAAAAATCTTTGAACAGCCAAAATTGATGATGAATCATTTAAGACTCGTTAGTATATGTTAATTGAGTCAGCTCCATTAACTCAGGGATAGTACAACATTTCCCAAGAATCCTGTGTCAGAATTTGAAAGGAAGTTCTTCATTTTATGGAGTTCCTTTAGCTTAAACTGGAATTGTCATCTTCAGAGAATAAATAGCTGCCATTACTGTTAATTCAGATGAGCAGCTATTGAACTGGGTCAAGGGAAGAATGGGAATGTTAAATGACAGGAACTACAGTATCATGAACATTTAGTTAAGTATGATATAGACACAGGTCTCATGTCATTTATCTCAGAATAATTTCAGTGCTACAAATTTGAAATCCAAGAGAATGATGATAGTATCAAACCCCGAAAGACTCTGCAACTAAAATGTCCATTATTGATGTCCTAAATGGGCTAGTCTCAGAACAAAAAGACCGACTACCATTCTGTTATTTTGTCATCAGCAAAACACAATAGGAATTACTGGCAATAGACAAAACAGTGATGGTGAGAGAATCTTACATAAAGCAGTGAAGGATTTCATAATTCAATTTTTATTGAAAACTGTCGCTTACCATTAGAAAGTACTTGAACTAAAAAAGAACTATAAATATATACTATGTAGTGCAACCAACATAGGCAATATTTTATCATGAGTGCAGTTATCCCTTCTATGTATGTATCTTCTATGTATGTGGGTTCTTTAGGGGCTTATGTAGTCATGAGTGTGCAAGGGTAGCCATCTTCTGGTTTTCGGAGAAGAGACTTGTAGAGTTAACAGGAAGTAGTTTGTTGCATCTTTGCAACTCTTTACAGATTAGAATAGGCTCTACATTACTGCAAAGATTGTTGGGAAGATCCAGCCTTAAGTCTGTCGCTCACAAGACCATGCCCACCAAGTCCTCAAGGCATCACAGTGGATAGTGCTTACTTTACTCAACCAAGTATTAACCTTTTCAGACCCTTCAAGACCCATATAAACAATATGTTCCTTGATTCATATTTAATGATGATGCAAACTCAATTAACTTGAAGTCTACTGTGATTTTTTTTTTTACTCATGCTTGTGTTGATCTGTTTACAAGGTCAGTGCTGAGGGCATTGGAAGCAATATTCATTCTGATTCAAAGGTATTTCTAAGGTAAATTTTCAAATTGATCTATTTCAAAGATCTGGGTGACTGACAAAGTCATACCACACCAGAACATGAGCAGCACTGACAGATGTCCAAAGGTACACAAGTATATCAATGACATGAACAGTCAACAAACTGAAAAGCAATTTTTGGAAGATGACCAAGCCTTAAACTCTCACACCAAGTTGACAATCCCAAGATGAGCCGGTATCATGCTATCACATGACCCCAAAAAGCAGGTCAACACATCCTGAAAGCTAAAATTGATACTAGAGCTAGTGCCAACATGTTACCACTATTCATCCTAAAAGAAATGATACCAAAAAGTAGCACTCCAATGGTGCACCCCATAAAAGACCATCTCACAGCGTATAATGGATCCTTAGTTCAGTGCAGTGTGTAATTTAACACTATCGTGTGATTATAAGTTCAGCTTGGATTCCTAAAACGTCTACCAGGTAGACACCAATGGTCAAGGACTGGCAGACATACCGGTATGCAATGATCTCAGCATTGTGACCATTGATAGGATTCAAACCACACCCATGGTGGTGAGAATGAAACAGCGACAGCACTTTCCTCTTTAATGACAGAGGAGAATGGAACACGTACACCACACCCACAAGCCAGGAAAGAACTATCCCAGCTACATGTCAGATATAGAGTACGAGTCAGAAATCAAGTCACACATACCAGCAAAGATTTCTGAAATACACAATCAGTCTAGGTTGTATGAAACAATTACTAATCACGGTGCCACTCTGGGAAAACGGAAGCCAGCTCAGAACAATGTATGACATGCCATCATGCACGCAAAGATTAAGGAAGGAAATTCCAATGATAATGATAAGGCTGGGTGACCGCAGCTCACACCACAACAACCAAGATGTCAATCAACAGCAACAAAGAATAAAATACAGCCTTCCAGATGGGTATATGATCAGCAGATAAGTACAAGTTGTCAAACCTCCAAAGAAGTGTTATACTAAAACTGAATTATTCATCCTGTTAAGTCTGTTTTCACATGTCTGTATAACTGTTGAAGTGACCACATGTGTCTCCGTACAATGATGTAAACCTGTTTGGGATTTATCTTCTTTGGAAAAATGGTGATGTGGTGTTATGTCTCACAGCAGATGCGTGATACAGCTTTAAGAGACATGCCTATGATGTCATCTTCACCATATTATGGCATGTGACCTAATGGTATAAAGTTCTTAGTCGCTACCTTACTGAGCTTTGTCCTGTCTCAGAAAGGCATGCTAAAGGCAGCATGCTACAGCACATTCAAATGACATAGCTTGAGCCCAGAGATGCAAGTGCTTGTGATTGTAAACAGAAGTATGTAAATATCAGGTTCTTTAAATAAAGTCCATTGTATTCTTCAGCAGTATTTGAGTCATGTTTCTCTTTCACATTATGGAAACTAACATAAGTATCAGCAGTACATCATGCCAAATAATGTCATGGTAGTATATTATCTCAGAGGCCAGTCTGGCAATGTTGGCACAAAGGCACTGAACAATTCTCATAAGGTGGGGCAGCATGCCAGTTGAAATGGAAGGAGTAAGGGAAGCTCTTGGGGGGAAAAAGTAGAAAATATGTGGTAAAGTTTATGAATTTTTGTTTATACCACAAGATGTAGAAAGCTGCATTTGATAGCTAATAGATGCTTCCAGAAATTTAGCAAGCCTCAAAAATGCCTCTGCGATCACAACTTATCCCAAATCACATCATTTGATTTTAAATGATGCATCCATATATTGGGACCAAAACTGAAACCAGAATCAGTGCAAAAGCTTTTTAGTCGGGATTCTTTCCAAGGTAAACAAGACCCTTTTTGGATGGGTATGCCTGGCTGTTTTGGCATTCTTTTCGTAAATGTCACTTAGATAGTGTGCCAGAAATCAAACTCTGCTATTGCCAGAGTTGTCACAGACGTCAAAGATTTTTATAGAAATATTCAAAATCCCCCAACTTACCTGTCTTTTGGATACAGGTTGATAGAAAGCACGGATCAGGTTTCTGTATTTAACAAGCATAGCTACTTATTACAAATAATTTAATTCTAGCAACTTTGAATCATCAACATATACCCACAAATTAAAACTCAAACCCCTTATGAAACCCCTCCTACATACAGACAGATAAAACAATCGAGTATTATACGTTGAAGGGAAATATTGGGAAGACAGTGCAATGGTCCTCGTCCACAGGATTTGCTGAGATAATTCTTTTGGCCATTAGGACATCCTATTCTTCAATCTTCCTTCTCAAGGTATTTTTACTTGCTTGCAGGAGGCACAGAGCAACTGGCTCACACTTATAAAGTCTCTGACTTATTGGTTAAAAGCCACAGCTTATAACAACTGATGAAGGGAAATAAACTGATTTACTTCAGGTTGAGAAATTTTGCCCTGCAGAGAGAAGGACAGCTGAGGTTTGATGCCTTCTGACCAAGCATCCACATCCATGGACTGTTCAGCTACGTAGAAGTCAATCACATATTTGTTGGCAGACAGAATGTCTTTGTCCTTGATAACTGTCATCACTCCAGAGACTAAGCTGCTACTTGTTACTGGTCAAATCCCCTGGTTCCAGCTCTTCTTTCGTGATCTCTCCCACTGCTTGAACAAACACCAGTGTAAACATCACTTACAATGAGTGCCAGGTAAAAGGTGCAGCAATCCCTTCCACAATCTTTGGTTTTTAAAACAGTCCTTTGCCCATTTCAGTCCACAATTGAAAACACAAAACATAAGGTATGGTCTTTATATCTTACAGTTTCTTTTATACAGTCTCTAGTATATCTCTGTCCATATTCTGGTGAACAGAACTGCATACAGTACTCCAAGTATGGTCTAATCAAAACTGGATACAGCTTCTTAGAATTTCTTTACTTTTTTATTACATTGTTCCAGAGACAAAGACTAGGGCCTTCATTTTCACATTTACGGAAAGCTTCTCCTTTGCAAAAATGGAGAGGGAGACCAAAATTAAAAGTCTTGCTCCAGGACAATGTACATACCATTTCCATTGTGAATGGGAATGGAAGCAGGTCATAATTCACAAATTCACAGTTCATTGAGGCAGCTGTCCACATAAATCAGCAACTGCCTGTATCCACGTCTGATTGTGGTTAACCAGGTGTGCAAAAAATGACATGTGCAGATTAGACTTAGTACAAGAAGGCCTGCAGTTTGCAGATATCTTTGAATAGCCAGGGTACCCTTTTGGAAAGTTAATGGATTTGTCCTGGGATGCCTTTGTTGGAGCGCAGGTACCCTTTGGAGCAGTCAGGTGCCCATTGGGATATGTAAGGTGCATTTTGAGATTGTTAAAAGTTGGCTTGATTCTTTGCAAAAAGTGCACCA
This sequence comes from Rhincodon typus, assembly GCF_021869965.1. NCBI lineage: Eukaryota > Metazoa > Chordata > Chondrichthyes > Orectolobiformes > Rhincodontidae > Rhincodon > Rhincodon typus. The sequence continues at coordinate 22,043,876 of NC_063350.1, read as the reverse complement.
AATTGTAACCGCGAAGCTCATTAGAAGTGTTGAAAGCAATTATCAAAGCTCTCAAGAGAAACCCTCAAACATATCAAGAAGAACTAAGAGGAACTGTCAAGGGAAACTGACAATGGTAGCTGTCAAGTATTTAAAACTCCTGCCCTTAGGAAATTTGAAAAACAATGTTCTGGTGTGTTTAAAAAAAAGTCTCCTAATTCACTTTGCTTTGCAGGCTACCATTACACATATTGGGATAAAATAAATGATTTCACAATATTTTCATCATCTCAGTCAGGTGCACAGCTTTTCTAATCACCTTTCAGCTCCAAGTATTTATAGACTCTTTGAAGTGGGACTATGAATTCCAATGCTTAAATTCCAATGCAATTAGGTAGTTGATTAAAACAGCTTTCAATAAACAGAAGTCACATGACACTGGATTATAGGCCAGTAGGTTTATTTGAAAACTACAAGCCTTCAGAATGCTGCTCCTTCATCAGGTGAAGTTTTTTCACGATTTCAAATAAACCTGTTGGCCCATAACCCTGTGTCATGTGACTTCTGATCCTCTTCACCTCGGTCCAACACCGGCACCTCCACATACAAGGGACTTATGTATTTGAAAGAATGTAAATGTATTGAATGAGTTTATGTTAATGAATACTTTTTAAAATGAAATCTACACAAGATACTTTGAAATTTGTTTTATATAAATTGAGCATGGCCCCTGAGGTCTGCCCATTGGAGACAATGGGTCAGTTGTCATGGTAAATGCAAGGGAAAAGATTGGTGGTAGGTAACACAAGTTGGTAACAGTTGCCACTAAGTTGGTATACGGACCAAAAACTGTCATAGGTATGCGCAGTGAGGCATGGGTTGATATGGAGATTACCAGGGTATAATGCGCATAAATGTGACAATGGAGAGTCTGTATGTTGGTGAGGGAATGTGAAGACTGAGAGCTGGAGGGATATTTTATGTTTCAACTTTTTAAAAACTTTCAACACAATGCTGGAACATTGAGACATGTCTTCCATCCACCTCTCTTCCACACTCAGCAGCCTTCACATTCATTTCAGAGTCACTTGACTCAATTCCCAGCAAATCCAGCCACGCCAAAATAAAAATTACAACTTCCAGGGCACCTTCTCCTGGGTTGCGTTTCCAGAGCTAGAAAATGTCAGGATTCTGCACTCCTGACTAGGAGGGAAAAGCCAGCCATAATGCTCAGTGCAATTTAATTATAATGTTATAAATTGGTACTACAATTTTTTATGATTTGCATATGCTCAGATTCCCTTCACTCTTCTACTCCATTTAGTTAGTTATTTTCCAAGCAATATATGGTCTCCTTATTTCTCCAAAACACAATATTTCACTCTTAACTATGCTAATTTGCCATCTTGCAAGCTTATTAACGTCTTCTTGAAATTTATTGCTATCCTCCTCAGCTTTGAATAATCCTCCCAATGTGCTAGACCATTCCATAAACTTGGAAATCATGTTTTGATTCAAATGCCTAAATTGCTAATGCAAATTGTGGACAATTATGCAACTTACATTAATCCTCGTGATACCCACATTTCATGTTTTGCTATGGTGAAAAGTTACATTGTATTGCTATTCTGTTTATTGTCTTGAAGCCAACAAACTATCCATGCTGTTAACTTCCCCCTAAATTTGCATGTTCTCACAATATTCTACTTATGAAAGTGGAAGGCCTTTTGGAAATCCAGGTATGTTCCATCCACTACGTCTACTCTCTCCATTACCTCTTCAAAGAATTCAAAAGGGTCGGTCAAGCAAGACCTGAAACCATGCTGACTATTCAACATTTTATTTTAGTTTCTAGAAGTTTTCTATTTTCTCAAGAATTCAATTAGTTTTGTACTATTGAAATTGAATTGACGGTCTATAGTTCACTGTGCATGTTCTATCTCATCTTTTCAACACAGATATAATTAGCTGTCTTTTATTGGAATTACAACATTCCCTGACAATTAATTAATTAATTTACATTGTTTATTTGCTGAAATTATGCAAGATATTTTTTGATTTATATTATTTTACATTTTCCCATTTGCATTTTTGATGCAAGCACAGCACTTAATTTTACACTTGCTCAAGTAAATCAATGTAAATCATTGATGTCTTAACATTATTCTCAATAACATAGAAATCTTTCTGCTGAATTAGAGAATGCTATCAAAATAAAACTTAGAGATCCAGAAAATGCATTGAGGTTGTCACGAAGGGCAAATTACTGAATATCCTTGTAGTACATAAGAAACATTTCCTTTATCAATCAGCCCTATTAATTAAACACAACCTATCCTGATACAACATGGCAGTTAGTGCTCAAGAATTAAAGGTCAACAAATTATCTCGAACTAAAGGTTTGCACTAAGCAACATTAAAGAACCAAACAAACTCACCAGTGTGGTGACCTTCTATTCAGCATTATTTACACTGAGCAATATTAGTGTCCATACTATTAAGCATTTGTTATACTCATTTGCTTTTTGTGGACTTAAATATACATGAAACTATCACAAAAAAGGACTATAGGCTTTTATTCCTACCTTTCTAGTTTACCGGATGTGCTCTGGAGATCGACAGCCTAAGGCAGTCCCGCCAACAGCGTATACCCAATTGTTTTCTTTTGAAGCAATGTACGCTACAAAATACTGCAATGATAGTAATACATCACAAGCTTACCTGTACAATGCTTAAAACCACAAGTGACCCTGTGTATATGGACTTGCCCAAAGATCAGACTGAAACAGTTAATCAATCTGCTCTGACTGAATCTCCTCTTCCTGAGCTAGCTAGCTGTTTCATGGAGACAAACTCTCTTATACCCCTTTCCATGCATTCAGCCTTGACATTGTCTAGTCTTTAGCAATTGATCAGTTGACCAACAGTAAATATCATAAGTGTGTAGCACCTACCATGGTCATTTGACTTTCACTCATTAGAACAGCTGCTTGCTTTCTTTGGAAGGAGGCTTCTCCCTCAGTTTTAACAAACCTTGACTCCAGGTCGGCCTGCTCATGGCTGCTCATGTAAGCTATTTCCTTGAAATTTTTGTGCTGTCCAATCAGCTGAATGATATTCATACACCCTTTGGTCCACTGCACTTTGTTTTGCTAATAAATGTTAAATATCCGGTGACCTGCATCTGGTTATGACAGGACTCGACCCAGACATACTGTGTCACCAGTTCAGCACACCACCTGTTGACTACTGCACTTAATTTAAACACACACCTCCCTTCAGCAAACAATTAAGCCACCATCTGACTGACTGACCTTGCAATAGGGCAAGCTTCACAAGTTTCTTTTCACATATTTCAGCTGAGCCAGCAAATGTAGGGTTACTCCCAACAGGACTTTCATAGAAGTGTGCTAATATGCCTAGAACACTTATTTTAGGATTTAATGTTGTCCTTTAAATTCTGGAAACTGAGTTCAAATGTAATCCAGACTCTTGGGGTGAAAGGTTTCCCAATGAGTACTGTATTTGTAATGAATTTGGATATACTCAACAATGTTGTTCGTAGTCAACAACAAAAATAAAAGTTGCTGGAATAACTCAGCAGGTCTGGCAGCATCTGTGAAGAGAAATCAGAGTCAACGTTTTGGTTCCAGTGACCCTTCCTCAGAACTCATTCATGGTGACCGCCTTACAACACAGAAGTATACATATGACATTAATTGGAAATCTCACAGAGGCTGCACAATTGTTGATGTGCGAAATGGAGAAATATCACACTGGTAGGTTAGAGTACAGTTGACAAAGTTTAAGTCTGCATCTGTTTTACTCTCTCTGGCTTGTGATTTGCTGAGGCTATCACTAGGAGCTAGATTTTATTCCAGCACAACACTGAAAGTACATGGCATGGTGGAAGAAAAAGCTTAGGTAATCCAGGTCATGCTACACCCAACCCCATCCAGCAGTCTCCCCTCTCATTATCACAGGTAGGTGTGGGGGTGACATTTGCTGCCGTATACAGCGTTATCATTTGTAAATGATGGGTGAGTAGCTCTCCTTGTCCTCACGTTCCAGAATCAAATTGTTGAGTCCTATTTTTTTCCTCCTCTTGTAAAATGCTGGACCTGATCTCCTGACCCAAGAGTCAGTGTAGCTGTACAAAGTCCTCCGAAACAAAAAGGAACATCTAGCTTAAGGCATTTAAAATGCAAAGAATTCCAGTTACCAATACCACTGTCAACTTGATAATCATTAAAAACAAGAACAATTGCTCGGAACAATTTCAACCTTCAACTTCCTTAGAAAAATATCTGCTGGAGAACAATGGAAAATGGGTTCTAGTAAATGGACTGCAACAATTTTGCAAACCACAGTTCACATATTCATGATAATTCTAATGAATCTTTATGTTCAGTGTGAAAAGATTGGTTAGCTACTATTACAGGCAAATATTGTACTCTTTATCCTTCTGTATGCTAATACAACAATGGATCAGTTAAATTCTTCAGCAATAGTGAAATCTACCAAAAGGCCAATCAATTTTGGATAATCCTGCCGAACATTATTTTTTTCCTCTGGGAGCATACAGTTTAATACTTGAATAAATTATATCATTATCAGGTAGTTTTATTAAATTATATGTACAAGTTGACAAAGGACACATCACTTCCCAGGCTTACAAAGAAGATAATTATGGAGATAATACAGTTATTGATAAAATCATACAAATGAAGACAGCATTTTATGTAATTTTTTTTCAAAATCATTTTCCACTTTTGCCATACAAATTTATTTCTGGTCCACAATGAAATGTTTATGTTTCCATCACCTACCTGCACATTTGGTTCTTGTTGTAAGAGGTGGACCTGGAGGTCCTGTCCCACCATCCCCAGGTCGTGTCAGTAGGATTCTAATTTCATATTCCACATCCGGATCAAGATGCCATAATTTGTAGGTAGGAGAATCCACAATGTGTGTTTCAGCCCAATTTCCTGTGGTGGTCCGGTACTCTACTTCCTTTAGGATGATAGGACCATCTCCTATTATGGAATTTGCATTGGGTTTGATCCACAAGTAGGTTGCACCTACGGCCAAAAGCTCAGGTGGAGCAATGGGTGTGGGTGGATCTGGAATATAAAAAGAAGGTAGTTGGCTCAGTAGCTGTTAAACAGGTGTGAAATGTGAGCAAATCATTATATTCTAGATTGCAAAGAAATGCAATTATTCTTTTCTCAAGGCGTCTTCTGCAGTTTGGATTGTGAAGAGTGTACATATAATGATCAATGTGTCACATTGTACCAGGCTGAATAGAGAGACAGAGAGAGAAATAAACTGGAAGAGCAATCAATCTCTGGCCATATTGAAAAATACTGGCAACATTCGTTTTTCTCCCTTATGTTATGTACTTGTTGATCTGTTGCACTGCACCAGTATCAAATGTTTAACTTAAGAGTACAGTACACCATTTCTCAGAAATCTATATTATGCCATTTAAAATGTAGTCAAGTTGTTGTTTTCAATTGCTGCAACCTGAAAAGAACAATCTATTGGTGAGCAGAACTGCAAACGTCTTCATAAGAGCTATGCATGCTTCAGGACAGAGCAGGTGGCATTATAGATACAGCTATCCACTTATGGAAGTCTCTGAAATAGTATTGCCAAATCCTACATTTATAAGGAAGAGTGAAGACACAGAATACATAAATCAGAAGTAGCAGGAACCACTTTCAGTTGTTTTGCAATACTCTGAAGTTTTGACATTATGCAGTAAACAGGAAACAGTAATATTTTGCGGAGCAAGCTTATACTACAAGATAATTAACATGAATAATGGTGTAGTAGTACAAAATATAAACAAAGCTAAAAGGAGACAAGAAATAAGAACTTATACAATTCAAAGCAAAGTGACAAATCTGATCCAAAATAAGCTGAGAGAGAGGACCCAGACTGGGATGATTCTGAGACTGGAGATCTGTTTCCAGGAGGGTTCCATAGGTCTGGTTCTTGGGTCCTTGTTATTTGTGATGCATATTAATGATTTTGACTTAGAGTCATAGAGATGTACAGCATGGAAACCGACTTTTGGTCCAAGTTCTTCATGCTGACCAGATATCCTAAATTAATCTAGTCCCATTTGGCCCATAACCATCCAAACCCTTCCCATTCATATATCTATCCAGATGCCTTGAATTAAATGCATGATCAAGAAACACAAGAATTAATAGGGTCATAAATAGTGAGGACAATAGACGTGAACCACAGGAGGTTATACATGGACTGGTCAACAGGGCAGAGCAGTGATGGGGTGACACAGTGGTTAGCACTGCTGCCTCACGGTGCCAGGGACCCAGGTTCAATTCCAGCCTTGGGCAATTGTCTGTGTGGAGTTTGCACATTCTCCCTGTGCCTGAGTGGGTTTCCTCCAGGTGCTTCCATTTCCTCCTACAGTCCAAAGATGTGCAGGTTAGGTGGATTGGCCATGCTAAATTGCCCCTTACAGTCCAGGAATGTTTAGGTTAGGTAGGTTAGTCATGGGAAATGCAACGTTACAGGAATAGGATTGGGGTGAGACTGGGTGAGATGTTCTTCAGAGAGTCAGTATGGACCTGTTGGGATAAATGGCCTGTTACCATACTGCAGGGATCCTATGAAATAAAATTCAACTCAGAAAAGTGGGAGGTAATGCACTGAGGGCTAACAAGGCAAGGAAATTCACTATGAATAGCAACTCCCTGGAAAATATTGAAGATCATAGAGGCCATGGAGTGCATATTCACAGATCCTTGAATGTAGCAGGGCAAAAAAGTAAGGAGCTTAAAAAGACATTTGAAATAGTTTCCTTTGTTAGTTCAGGCATTATACACAAGTACAGGAAGGTTATGCTTGAACTGTATATAATGCTTGTTAGATCACAACAGGAATATTACCTGCAGTTCTGGTCACCACATTGTGGGATAGGTGTAATTGCACTAGGGAGGGTGCAGAGGAGATTCACCAGGGTGCTGCCTGGGCTGGAGGGTCTGCGCTATGAGGAAAGATTGTAGAGGGCGCAGCTGTTTTCTTTGAAGTGGCAAAGGTTGAGAATGGACTTAATAGAGGTGGATAAGATTATGAAGGGCATAAATAAGGTGGATAGGAAGTTACTTTTTTCCCATTATTAGAGGGGTTAAGAACAAGAGGACATAGATTTAAGGTAAAAGACAGCAGGTAAGGAAAAACTTCCAGCCAGAGGGTAGTGGAGGTCTGGGAGTCTGCCTGAAAAGGTGTTTGAGGCAAACATTCTCATAACTTTTAACCAGTATGTAAATATTCACTTGCATTGTCACAGCCTCCAGGGTTATGGATCAAGTGCTGAAAAATAAGATTAGAGCAGTCAGATTTTTGTTAACTGGCATGGACATGATGGGCCAAATGGTCCCCTCCTGTGATGTAACTGTCTCTGAGTCTATCTGGCACTCATCAGGACAAGCATGCAATAAACAGACTTGAAAAATGAGACACAAGTTTTTACAACATGAGAAGAGGTCCTGGCTGCTTAGACCATTATGACATGAAGAGGCACCAGGTACAGTTAAATATCAGTATTAGTTCTCGGTACTGACAGACAGGCTATGATTAGTCAGGGTGTTGCAGTGAGAATGCTGCAGAGATTGGCAGTGTCTGTGGCCTCTTTCCCAATTCTGCTGCTTGCCAAGCCTCACACCATTTGTAAAGGACCATTGTGCACCCGATAAAGCAATGTCCGCCTAGAGCTGCTCTGCATGGCTCCCGACATTTGACCTGAACATGGCAAACAAGGAGAAATTGACACCTGCTTTACTGGCAGAGACCCGAGGAGGTCCTGCTCGACAGGGTGATGCAGAGGAAAACCATCCTCTTCCCTGAAGATGGGCAGTGGAGGTCACAACACCAGATCATGCCAGTCTTGACTGAGATTGCCACCTGGGTCAGTGTAGATTCAGCTGTCCAGATGCTTGTACAGCAATGTAGGGAGAAGGGCAATCACATTCTGGACAGCGGCCATGTAAATGTCATCATCTTCTCTTTGAGAAGTCTCACTCAGCATTTCACTGCTAATGCACCTTCCTCCCTCCCAGCTAATGGTGTACCACTCTCACTATTGCCTACAATGTCTTTCCTTACTCACTCTCACTCACTCCAGCCAAGGACAACATGACCTGCCCTATTCATGGTCTTACCCAGGAGAGCTCCCACCAGCACCAAACATAACAACGGTGCCACTCACTTACTTCACCATGCCCCTCTCCCATTCCAGGAGGAAAACAACCAGTAGGGCAGAAGGAGACAAGACAGTGCACACCATCTGTCTCCTCATCCTTATGTCGACAGGATCCTGACTTTGACTGCCCTGATTGGCTGATTGACTGTGCCCAAGCCTCTGGACTGGTATTAGAGACTGCCCTTGATTTATTGTACCAGGATCCCATGACTTGACTGAGGACTCCTGGCAACCATGACAAGCTTCCTGGCTCTGTGTCTGTGTGAAACATCAATACTGCAGTTATATCAGCCTGGCATCTCTGGCTGAGGGGTAAGTGAAAAAAGGCAAAGCATAAATGCTGAGTATTCACATGATTGAGAGCTAAGTGAGCAAGGTGAACAGCCCTGAGATGCAGCCTGGTCTAGTCCATGAGCTGGATGCAGCCCAAAGTGCAGCAATGAAGATCAGAAGTATACTGTAAGTGGATAAGAGACGTACCATGAGTCCTTTTGAGGCTGTAACATGTCAGATGTTCATGCCTATGAACATAGAATGCACCGTTACCTCACAGCACCCGGAACCTGGGATCAATTCCACCCTCAGGTAACTGTGGCTTTTGAAAATTCTCCCTTTGTCTGCATGGTTGCCTCCAGGAGCTCTGCTTCCTCCCTCAGTCCAAAGATGTGCAGGTTAGATGAATTGGCCAGGCTAAATTGCCCCTAGTGTCCAGGGATAGTGTAATTTAGGTGGGTTTGCCATGGTAAAAATGCAGAGTTACGGGGTCGAGGGTAGGAGTTGGGATGCTCTTTGGAGGGTTGGTGCGGACTTGATGGGCCAAATGGCCTGATCCCACACTGTACTGATTCTACATGATTCTATGATATGATCTGGGATGTATTAATTGAAGGATGATGGAAACAGATTCAACAATAATGTACAAAATTTGCAAATTCTCTGTGGTAAGGCTTTTTTTAATTTGATTAACTCCAAATATTATTTCCATTTCTGCTGTATTGCTCAATTTTATCTGTAGGGAACTTGCTGGAACATTTTCTGCTGTGTATCAGAGAACATTGAACATATGGGACAGGGACATGCCCTTTGCCTACCATGCCTGTGCCATACATGATGCCATTCCAAAATAATACCATCTGACTGCATAGAGTCTATATCCCTCTATGCCCTGCCTGTTCATGTGTCTTTCTTAAATCTTTCCAAAGTTTGCCTCCATTCCAATAATTGGAAGTGTCTTTAATGTTTTGATTAATTTTTCTGTAAATTATGATTTGCTCATGACTGGTTACAGTCTTAAAAATTTGACTATTTTTAACCGGTCTGTTAATTGCCCAGTGACGCATGGACTCCCACATTTTTAAAAAAATGCATTTTTCGATGTTGATCTTGCCTGGTACAAATTACTGCTCTGGATTAATTGTGCTTGACAAGGTACCCTGTCAATTTAAATGGTCCCCCTCTGCTTCCTTAGTAATGCTGGATTCTGGGACTTCAATTACAGAAAATACAGCAGATGGTATATTTTCGCAATCAGCATTTCTTTTGAACAAATTCATCATATTAGATTGTCTTCAATAACCTTTGTCAGTGCAAATGAAAACTCCTGGAGATAACAATATATGTTCTTCTGGTAGATCAGCTCTCTGTCAGGTTTCCCCATCCAGTATGAGTATTGGAATATTGAAAGGTTTGGGTCATGGTCATCAATTTCCCTGTTTTCTTTTTGAAGAACACTTTGCTTTCAATTGTGTATTTACATGACTATAAGGATATATTTTGGGGTTTCTTTAATATGGCAATGCTGTGATAGTTAATAAGGGAATACATTTTGGATTAAATTGAAAAGGTCACATTCACACTATTTAATTAATAATGCTGTAATCCTAAAAATACCCTCTTTTATTCAGACACCATCAAACACCTAGGCTTCTGCAACAGATCTCAGTAACTGTAAGCTAGTTGATATGAAACAATCAGAGAGAAAAATATAAGAGAATGTTATTGTAGCATATAGAAGCATTTATTTCTGTTGAATACATTAACAGTTGAAATATCTGCAGTTACTTTCGCATGTCAGCTGGATGATTCAGGAATTCTCAGCTTTCTCTCATTGCAAAATTTTCAAATGCCTTCTCTAGATTACCAAGGTAATTGACCTTTTACACTTTTCCAATCTTTTCCAGTAACTCCCACAAGATTACAAGATAACAACAGATGAGAGAAGGAATCTTAATTCATACATCTGTCACACTTCAAGGTCCTTCCACTAATGTTTTTTAATCATTCCAGAGTTTGTCTCCATTCTATGAATTGGAATTCAATTTGATGTTTTGATCAGTTTGTCTGTATATTATAATTTACTCATGATGATTTCAATCCTGAAAAAAAAGCATGTTTATTCTTGTCCTACACTTGCTATTTAGTTTAATCATGTGGTTTACACTCTCAAAATTATCCAATATATTATCCACCTCTATAAACTATCCACCTTTGAAATGTTTCCTTTTAAGGCTCAAAATTTCAAGTTGCCCCAATATTCTTGGTATTGGCCATAGGACTTACATGTCTCCTTTATATCTCAGTAACCAGACAATATTGAAGCTGAGACAAAAACAAACATGCTGGAAAAGCTCAGCAGGTCTGGCAGCATCAGTGAAGGAAAAAACAGCGTTAACGTTTCAGGTCTGGTGACCCTTCCTTCTGATTTGCAGCATCCGCAGTTCTTTTGGTTTTTATTTAATATTGACGCTCTGGTTTGGCCAGAGCATGATAAGGTTTGATAATAATTTCCGCATACTTGTACTGTTGGGCTGTACAGGTCAGTATTCTACAGGTCTTGTTAATTGCTGCTTAGTATGATTGGACAGGTTGAAATTTGAGACTATTTTGTGACCTACTCCTTATCTGATTGCAACTTTTTAAATAGCTGTTTCAGCACAATTCACTCACGGATTTTTGAAATGAATCTTTCCATCCTATGTAGAATACATTTGTCTGGGTTAAATTGGATTTGTCATTGTTCTGCACCTTTATATATTCTTCCATTCCTAGAAGCCATGGCTGATATTAGGTGCAGTGTTATTGGTGATGATAGCCTTTCCTTGTTTTGTTCCAATGGTTATTTTTCACAAATGAACATTGGCAGACGCTGTTCGTCTCATTATTCTATTTTGATTTAGTTTTGATTTACTTCAGATGGTTTCTTTTAATTTACTTCTACTGACAGCCCTTCCAATTTCTATCTCTCCCAGGTATTTTGATCTACTTGTTACTTTTTATTAATTCATGGGATTTGAGTGATACTGGTAACACTAGAATTGTTTGTCCATCCTTAATTGCCCTTGAAAACGTGGAAAGTAAGACTGTTTCTTGAACTGACAGAATCCAAGCAGTAAAAATACAACTATACTATTAGGTAAGTTTAGGGAGTTCTAAGATTTTGACTCAATATGATCAATGAAGGGTAATATATTTACCGAACAGGACGTTGTGTGACTTGAAGGGAAACTTATGGTTGATGGCACTGTTTTTTTTGGATAGCAGAAATAATGGGTTTTGAAGGTATATTGAAACATCTTGGCAAGTTGCTGCAGTGTCACTTGTACAGCACTGGCAAAGGATGTGAATGTTTAAGTGGGTAAGCTGCCAATCAAGCAGCCATTGAATTTCATGAATATTATTGAAACTGCAGGTATCCAGTGAAGATTATCCCATCATAATCCTGACTTATGTAATGTAGATGGCGGAAAAGGGAAGTCAAGGTGAATTACTCACTGCAGAATACTCACCTGCTGATAACATTTATGGCGCTGGTCCAGCTATGATTGTGATGATCCACAAGATGTCGATGGTAGGGTGTCACCAAAGGTGAAACCATTTAGTGTCAAGGGGAGGCAGTTAGACTCCCTCTTGTTGAAGACTATCATTGTCTGGAACTTGAATGGTACAAATGTTACATATCATTTAACCAAGCAACATGTTGTTTAATTCAGTGGTCCTGTTATTAGATATTTCCCACAATTGGTTTGTTACACATAAATTCTCTCATCAGCAACAGTTTAACACTAAAAATCTTTTTAAATCTATTGCTGCTTTTGAAGAAAATATGTAAAGTTACTGATTATTTTTTTCTTACACGGTTTCCCACTTTATTCCCTCGAAACTAACATTTTGGGCTGCTCCAGAGATGAGAATTGAACCTCTTTCTAAAAGTCACTTGATCATTTTTTTTGTTTCAGTGGTGTTTGTGGGAATGTTGTTGGGGTAGAATTGTCCCATTATTATACACTAATTATATACTTATTACTACCACAGTTGAATTCCCATTTATCAATTCAGTAGCAGCAGTGGGTTAGAAATGATATATTTAATAATATTCAAAGAATTCTGCTGGCCTCTTGTTACACCTCAGGCAATATTCTAATTTGTTGGCATCTGTGTTCCTAGTGTTGATGACATTCTTAAAAGTTTTTTTAAAAAAGAAAAATTGCAACAACCATGATTAGCTCTGCTCTGCTGAATTTTAATTGGTTTTAGGAGGGACCTGCGCTACTTCTGTCAAAATTAACTGTATATTTGCTAACATTAGTGACATAAATATGTTGAAAGAAGCTAATGTGTTTTAAATGGGTTGAAACTGTGGTCTGGGATTAAAAAAAATATATTATTTTGTTACAAAAACAGATTTTTAAATATGGATAAAAAAAATCCTTCACCTGTCATATTTCATCATTAAAAACCATTTTCAGGATGGCAAGACTATAATTACTGCCCATTCCTAGTAGCCCTGAGAAGCTGGTGATGAACCTTATCATTTGAATGACCTTTCCTTACTGAACTGCACAGGTCTCTGTTAATGATTCTCCCTTGAATACATTAGGTACAAAAGTTCAGGTTTTGAATTCGCTGTGATCCAGAAAAGGCAGCATATGTCCAAGTACAGAGGATGTGTGATGTAGAGATCTTGGAGTTGATAATGTTCTTTTAATCTTGCTGATCTTCTTGGTGTTACAAAGTGTGGTACACCTTATGGACAATATGAAGATATATTTCTCCAGTGGTGCTGAGTTTTCACAAGAGAATTTTCAGATGGTACTCAAATTCAGTGACACAGACAGAAACACAACTGAAATATTCAACTTGGTCAACTGATACCTTCAGGATATTGAACATGGTTTTCTTGTGTCAATCAGTGCTTTTATTATAACTTCCTCAAACTAATGGCATGACAAGTGAGGACACACCCAGTTACAATGTCTTCAGAAATGGAAAAAACAAAGTTTCTGATATTCTTTCATTCATTCTCATCACTATTTTTCTTTATTCCTTGGTCACATTTGGTCTGACACCATGAGATACCACAGAGTCTGAAGTTGATATTAAAGACTCCCAGGGTTATTGTCTGCCAACTGGCACCTCTGCTGCAGCTGGCGTCTCAATGGGAGAGGGCATGTTTTGGATACAAATGCAGGACAGGTTGTAACTCATTAATTTGAAAGACCTGTTTATACTCACTCATGGAACATGGCTGACCACTATTTACTTGTCATCCCTAGTTGCCCTTGAGAAGATGATGGTGAGCTGTCTTCTTGAACCATTGCAATCCATTTGGTGTAGGTTGACCCACAACACCCTTAGGAAGGGAATTCAGGATTTAGACCCAGCGACGGTGAAGGAACAGTGATATATTTCCAAGTCAGGATGGACAGGAGCTTGTAGGTGTTCCCAAGTATCTGCTGCCCTTGTCATTCATGATGGAAGTAGTCATGGATTTGTGAGGTGCTAAGGATCTTTGATGAATTTCTACAGTGCACCTTGCAGATAGTACACACTGCTGCTTCTGAGCATTGGTGGTGAAGGGAATGGATGCCTGTGGATGTGGTGGCAATCAAGTGGGCTGCGGTGTCAAGCATCTCACGTATTGCTGGAGCTGCACCCATCCAGGCAAGTGGAGGGTATTCCATCACACTCCTGACTTTTGGCTTGTTGATGATGCACAGGCTTTAGGAAGTCAGATGTGGAGTTACTCCCTGCAATATTCCCAGTCTTTGTCCTGATCTTCTAGCTACTGTATTTATATGGTAAGTTGAGTTGAGATTCTGATTAATGGTAATCCCAGAACGTTGATAGTGGGGATTCAGTGATGGCAACAGCATTGAATGTCAAGGAGCAGTGGTTAGATTGTCTCTTATTGGAGATGGTCATTGTCTGGCATTTGTGTGGCATAAGTGTTACTTCCAACCTGTCAGTACAAACCTGGATACTGTCCAGATCTTGTTGCATTTGAACATGAACTGCTCCAACATCTGAGTCACGAATGGTGTTGATCATTGCACAATCTTCAGCCAACCTCCCCACTTCCAACTTTATGATGGAGAGAAAGTCATTGATGAAACACCAGAAGGTAGTTGAGCCTAGGACACTACCCCAAGGAACTTATGCAGAGATGTCCTGGTGCTGAGATGACTGACCAACAACCACAACCATCTTCCTATGTGCCAGGTAAGGCTCCAACCAGCAGAGAGTTTGCTCCCCGATTCCCATTGATTCTAGTCTTCCTCAGGCTCCTTGATGCCACACTCAATTGAATGCAGCCTTGATGTCAAGAGCTCTCCGTATCACCTCATGTCTGGAATTCAGCTCTTTTGTCCATGATTCAGCCAAGGTTGCAATGAGGTCAGGAACCGAGTGGCCCTGATGGAACCCTGGGCATCAGTGATCAGGTTATTGCTGAGCAGGTGCTGCTCGATCGCACTGTTGATGACACTTTCTATCAGTTCAATCACAATCGAGAGCAGACTGATGGAGCAGTGACTGGACAGGTTGTATATGTCCCTGCCTTTTCAGTACAGTATGTACCTGGGCAATTTTCCCAGGTAGATGTCAGTGTTGTAACTGTACTGAATAAGTTTGATGGGGGTGGGGAATGACAAATTCTAGAGCACAAGTCTTAGGTGCTATTGCGGAATGTTGTCAAGGACCATTGACTTTGCAATATCCAGTGCATCCAACCATTTTGTGATATCATGTGAAGTGAACTGAATTGACTGAAGATGGCATCTGTGATGCTGGGAACCATTGGTGGGGGCTGAGATGGATCATCCACTTGGCACTTCTGGCTAAAGATTGCTGTGAATGCTTCAGCCTTATATTTTGCACTGATGTGCTGGGCTCCTCCATCATTGAGGGTGGGGTATTTATGGAGCCTCCTCTTCCTGTGAGCTGTATAATTGTCCACCACCATTCACAACTGGATGTAGCAGGACTGCAGAACTTTAGATCTGATCCTTTGGTTGTGGGATCGCTCAGCTCTGTCCATCACTTGCTGCTTATGCTGCTATTGCTGCTTGGCACACGAGTAGTCCTGCTTTATAGCTTCACTAGATTGACACTTCATTTTTAGGTATGCCTGGTGCTGCTCCTGGCATGCCCTCCTGTACTCTTCACGGGATCAGGGTTGACGCACTGGCTTGAGGGTAATGGTTGAGTGGGGGATATGCCGGGCCATGAGGTTACAGATTGGGTTGGAGTACAATTCAGCTGTTGCTGATGGCCCACAGTGCCCCATGGTTGCCCAGTCTTGAGTTGCCAGATCAGTTTAAAGTCTGTCCCATTCAGCCTAGTGATAGTGCCACACTACATAATTGAGGGCATTCTCAATGTGAAGGTGGGGCTTTGTCTTCACAAAGTCTGTACGGTGGTCACTCTTACCGATGCTTCTGCAACTGGCAGATTGGTAAGGATGAGGTCATGTACGTATCTTTCTCTTGGTACCTTCATCACCTGGTGCAGACCCAGTCTAGCGGCTATGTCCTTCAGGATCAGTAGTGCTGCTGCTGAGGCACACTTGATGATAGACATTAAAACACCCATCCTAAATACATTTTGCTCCCTTGCCACCCTCAGTTCAACAAGGAAGAGGGAGGATTCATCAACTGAGGGAGGACAATATATGGTATTTAGCAGGAGTTTTCCTTGCCCATGATTAACCTGAAGACATGAGACTTCATGAGGTCCAGAATCCACGTTGAGGACTCCCAGGGCAGATCCCTCCCAAATGTATATCACTTTTCTGCCCCCTCTGCTGGGTCTGTCCTGCCAGTTGAACAGGACATATCCAGGGATGGTGATAGTGGTGTCTGGGACATTGATATTCACAAGCAGGGTTGACAAGGCTGTTTTTACTGTTGTCATTTCCAACATCAATTCCAGGTGGTCTGTCCAGTTTCATTTTTTTTTTGTTGAGACTTAATAGCAATTGATACAAACGAAGGGCTTGCTGGGCCAGTGCAGAGGGCAGTTGAAGAAGGTATTGATGTAGCTGTAGAGTCACATGCAGGCCAGACCTGGTGAGGATGGCAGATTTCCTTCCCTTAACAACATTAGTGAGCCAGATGGGCTTTTCCCCCCAACAATCGACAATGGTTTCATGGTCACCTATAGATTCTTAATTGCACATTTTTTAACAAATTGAATCCCACCATTTTCTGTGGCTGGATTCAAACCCGGAACATTAGCTGAGATTCTGGATTGATAGAGTCATAGAGTCATACAACATGGTAACAGACCCTTCAGCCCAACTCATCCATGCCAATCAGCTTTCCCAAACTGAACTAGTCACATTTGTCCCATATCCCTCTAAACCTTTCTTATCCATGTACCTGTCCAAATGTCTTTTAAATGCTGTAATTGTACTCCCCTCTACTACTTCCTCTGGCAGTTCATCCCATATACTTACAACCCTCTGCATGAAAATGTTGCCCCTCAGCTCCCTGTTAAAACTTTCCCCCATCACCTTAAACATATGCCCTCTAGTTTTGGACTCCCCTATCCTGGGGAAAAGGCCTTGGCTATTCACCTTACCTCTGCTCATCATATTATAAATCTCTGTAAGGTCGTCCCTCAACTTCCTACACTCCAGGGGAAGAAAGTCCCATCCTTTTCAGCCTCTCTTTATAACTCCAGTCATGGTAACATCCTGGTAAATCTTTTTGCACTCTTTCTCTATTAGTAACATCCTTCTACGCTACTTGGTCATCACAAAAGCTTAGGAACTGAGCAGTGATGAGGACAATCAGCTTCAAAATCTTTATCATCAAACAAAGATCGAAGAATGGTTCTTTCTCTACCTATTGTTAAACACCAGTTGAATCCTAAGATCATTGAAATGTTGGGTAATGATCACTCTGTTTAATTGAATTTACATTGTTCTTTTCTGATTGACCTCTTTCTATCAGAATTTTACAGCTTTGTTAACAAATCATTAAATCTCGCTTACTGTGCAGAGCTGAAAGTATTAGTGGGAAAAGAATTATTGTTGCAGCACAGCCTTTCCTTTTTCATGACTTCCTGACAGGATTGGGCCTTTACTAGACCATAGGAGATCCCAGTGAGGGTCAACACAATTGTAAATCAAATACAAATTGCTCACTTTAATGTCTTGGTCAGTGACTGAAGTCCTGATGAATGATTTTAAGCCATCAAAAATATCAAGTCTGATCAATGCACAACACTATTTCAAAATTGACTGAAATAATGAATGATTTTCCAATTGGACACAAGAAGCAGGACAAAGTGTAGATAAAGACTGATGCAGAGCCATTAAATGCCAGAAGTACTATAGTGCCAGACCACAAAGGTTAACAGAGAATGGCAAATTAAGAAGGTACAACCAGTACTGTACTGATGGCTCTTCTGCCTTGCCATTGAAATGTGACCTTTACGTTGAAACACAAAATGCAAGCATCCACTTTACAGCTAGTTACAGTAAAGACACAGCACAAAAATGACTGTTGTCCAATGTGTTCATAACAGGACATTCCCAAAGTAGATGATGGAGGAATCAAATCAAAACTACATTTATTTTTTTCACACTTTTGAAACGTTTTTAAATTTAAAGTCATCCTTAAGTTTACCTCTGTGTTGTTGGATGTACAGAGTAAATTTTCCTGATGCTGGGATAGGCTTCATTTACAGCCCTTGATACTTTCTGTCCTTCAGTTTAAGATGCCACTGCAAGCCCTTGACCAGCATTTTCATCAGTGGATTCCACAGCCTCCTAATTGATGAGCTGCCTACATGATCAACGTATGACCAAGGAGTAGGGGTCAGCAATTCAGCCCTTTGAGCCTACTCCTAGCTGATCTGATTGTAATCTCAAGTCCATATTCCAAAACATCACTGATAATCTTTAACTCCCTTACAAAACAGGATTCTGCTTATCCTTAACTTAAAAATATTCAAGGACCCTGCTTCCGTCATATTTTCAGTAAGGAGGAAAGATTTCAGCTTATCTCTGTTTTTAATGGTCGAACCTTGATCTTAACAATGAAAGTCATACTTGCTTCTCTGTTCCACTGGTTTCCCTCCACCCAGTGCTGCAAATCACAAAACCACACAGCTTCTTAGTTCATCATTGAACCATCTTTGAAAATGTTACTGAATGTCAGCAACAGTACCATCACTGAAATATTTTGAATGGAGCCCATATACAATTCCAAGCAAATTACATGAAATCAGCACTGGAGAACCAAACATGCACTTTTCTGTTTATCCTAATTTGAACTTGTTGGGAAGTGCCAATCAGAAACTTCATAAGTCATGTGCTGCATCTGGCATTCCAAACAGGAGTGTCTTATTTGTAGATTTAGCACCTATTTTCACTGTTTCACCAAAATAATCCCCTTGTAATACTAAGAGATAAACAGAACTAAAGGAGTTCTTAGAACACTTCCAAAAATGTTGCCTTAATCAATATGTTCTAATATGCTTCATGTTGGACAAGACAGGATGCAGTGTTGGGTCTAGTTCTGAATAATGAAAAGGGACATATAAATGACTAGCAGGTAAGAGAAATTTGGGAAGTAATAGCTGTGATTTATTCATGTTTACTGAATCGAGATAACAAGAAAGAGGAGCCAAAGACAAATGAATTCAATTGGAATTAGTTGAATGCAGTGCACTGAAAGCTTGGATTAACTGGTGGAGAAAATGACTGTTAAAACAGAAAATCAGCAGTGGGAAAGCCACTTTAAACAGGAACAGACGATGTGCAGATGCAATAAATATTTACTATGAGTTCATGAGAAAGGCTAACAACAGGAGCTTCTTGCATGTGTTGGGAGATTAAAACAAAAATTTGATTTTGAAAGTTTGTTATAGAGGAATAATCTAGAAGGACGTAATGAGAAATCTGAAAGATTGAAAAGGATTAAACAGGTCGCTTAAACAGATGAAGAGAAAGTATGAAACTATAGTTGTGCAATTAATGAACATGACTTGCTGATACATTTGAAAAGTATGTGATCACTACAAACAAACACTTTTTTCCAGAGGCTTGCTAAATAAGCAAGTTGAAAATAGGATTTCATTTCAGAGATAAACTCATTTATAACTGCTATTAAAAATTTAAATTTGATTCAAGATAACAGAAAAGCTACAATTTAGGAACTAAAAGGTTTACTGGTAAGTTTCAATTAGTTACCTATAATCCACAGGGAGATTTTATTTTAACCCAAATCATTCTTTTCCCTATAAACCTAATGTTTTCAGCTGATGAATTCACAAAGCATTTTAATTTTGCCTTGCTGTGCACAGCAGTGATAGTGATGGGAAAACCATGCCATTTAACAGCATGCCGGATTAAGCAAATGTCTCTTGCTAAATCATTTTACATTAACAATTAACTCTATGAGTCTAACTATCTCATCTGTGCACATTCACCGATTTCTAATATAATCTTAGATCCACCCTGTCACATTTTGTTTTATAAACAAAGTCACGAAAAAAGAAAGGCTGTGCTGCAACAATAATTCTTTTCCCACTAATACTCTGCACAGTAACTGAGATTTAATTATTTGTTAACAAAGCTGTAAAATTCTGATAGAAAGAGGTCAACCAGAAAAGAACAATGTGAATTCAATTAAACAGAGTGATCATTACGCAGCATTTCAATGATCTTGGGATTCAACTAGTGTTTAACTATAGGTAGAAGAGAAAGAACCATTCTTTGATCTTTGTTCGATAGTAAAGATTTTGAAGCTGATTGTTCTCATCACTGCTCAGTTCCTAAGTTTTTGCAAGGAGAAATATGGGACACCTAAAAACATGAGAAATAAGAGCAGGTTTGGCCCCTCAAGCCTGCTCTGTCTTTTAATAAGGTCACGGCTAATCTGATTCTGTCCTTAACTCACTTTCCTGCCTATTCCGTATAAACCCGATTCCCCAAAGATCAGTCGAACTTAGCCTGGAATATATTCAGTTAAATTTGTTACTGTTTGAAATTCTCTATTTCAGAGATGAATGGAAGCTGCATCATTAATATATTCAGGGCTGAGGTAGATTGTCAAATAAGGGAGCCAAGAGTTACAGACTGCAAATAAGAAAGTGGAGTTAAGGCCACAATCAGATTAGCCATTGTCTCACTGAATGCTGGTATGAACTCAATGGGCTGAATGGTGTATTTCTGCTCCTAATTCTTATGACATAATGATTGTTGATTACAGATTTCCAAAGATTAACAATCCTCAGAGAAATTCCTTCTTTGTGCTATATGGGAGAACATTCTCCTTCCAAAACTAATTCTACATTCCCTCAGAAGGGGAAACATCCTTTTATTATCTCGGTTGTCAAGCCCCAAGAAAATCTTATATGTTTCCCTGGGATCATCTTTCACTATTCTAAACTCTAATTAACTTCCCAAATCCACTACTCTGCTCCAAGAATTCCAGAGGTTTACTAATGAGCATACTGAGCCTGTGCCAGAATTTGTGCATGCAATATCCAAATGGACCAACACAAGAACTGGCAAACACATTTTCCCAGTGACACTAAGACCAGAGATTTTACGCAGGTACAGGATCAATTTAAAAAGATTTCACCAGCCCCAGCTTCAGTCCTTCTGGGTAGTCTCATGCATTAAGTTTATCTATATTTATGCTTTTAAATATACTTTTATTAAATCCAAACCTGATATTCTAGTGGTCTCCTAGCTGATCCCTCACCAATCACCCTGCACAAAGGTCAGGGCATCAGAAACTCTGGTGCACATATCCGAAATCATAAGTCTTGTCCACACATTGCCCCTCTGCCTGCTGGCTTACATTGGCTCTTGGTCTGGCAATGCCTCAAATTCAAAATATTTATTCTTCTATTCTACGTCTTCAGCTCACACTACCTCTGTAATGACCTTGGGTTCGACAACTTGCCAAAATATCTGTGCTCCTCTAGTTCTGGCTGTGATAGCACCTCCAATTTCAAACATGAACAGTGGCAATGGTGCCTTCAACTATCTAAGTCTTGACTTCTGGAAATCCCTCCATAAAGCTTTGGTCTCATCCGATAGCTACTTAAATCCCACCTTTTTGATCAGGTTCATGGTCAACGGGTTTAAAATCTCTTTACGTGGATCGGTGTCAAGTTTTGTTGGTAGCATCATGCAAAGTTTCACTGCCTTGAATGTGCTTTCTAACTGCAAGTTTTTGATAATATGTTCAATATTCTAAAATGAATTTTTGACAAAGGCAGAAGAAAATGATTGGAATTGAACTAATCTCTAAAGTGAATGAGTACTTGGTATTGGTTATTTATGTGTAAGACAAGTTTGCTGTTGACTTTTGTCATTTCCACTCAAAGATCAACATCTCAGCATAGAAAGGGTGATGCCAATATAAATAGCAAATTAACTCAACCCCAAGATATTGACCTAATTAAGCACTGGGCTAATAGTGTCAGTGGAAAGCAAACTCCATCACAGTTCTGATAAGAAGCCTTCTGCTGAGCAAAATTAGGATCTTTATGTCTCTCCACACATCTCTATGTGTTCAGCTATCTTAACAAATGCAAATACTATAAATTAGAAATCTGAGAAAGTGTATGCTCCCACCAGCAATCCTAAAACCTCATTGCAAATTAAACTGTTACAATTTTGATTTTTATATAAAAGCTGTAAAAGCTGAATAGTTTTATTTCATCCCATAGCTCATGTGCCCTAGTTGACATTTTGTTAATTTGATGCCTAACTCATAATGCACATTGTTCATGTGGAATTATTATACCTAGAGTTTTTTATATTAAAGAATAACTCTTAATATCTTCCTCTTTCAGACAAGAGGCAAGTTTGAGCTTGTAGGAAGCAAGGACTCTTGGTACATTGCATAGAGCACTGCATAATATTTCTCACAGAAACTGGTTATTTGGTGTAACTTATCCATAATGGTGTTTATGCTCCATGCTTGCCTCCTCCAACCTAAAACATTTAGACAGACCAATACTTATTTCTCGCTCATCAGAGATTAGGAACAAAATCCTTGACTGTTTTTCATTCCTTTAAGGCATTAATGCCAATTGATACATGACTAGCTAAGATTACATGCAGATAATCTTAGATTTATGTTCAAAGTGGGGATGATGTGGGCAGAATAGGCAAATGAGAGCTGAACCAAGCAGTAGCTCTACTGATGACAATTGATCCTGACTTGAGAAGCTGGCAGACTTCTTTACCATTCCATGATTCTATGCATGATTGTCTTTCCTGTTACATTTCTATGGTCAAAGTTTTATGCCATATTGCTAGAGAGAAATATTTAGCCCTGAACACAACCCTGCTCCTGCAACCCCATTTTAAACTTCTTGCCATTGTTTTTCAGTGAAAAATGTTTAGTCAGCAGTTGAAAACTGAGCCTAAAAGTTCAGTACTGACATAAGATCTACACAGTCTGTGTAAATCAATTGTGAATTGTTCAAACTATCTAAGACTTTACAGAAATCAAACAATATGAGTCACTATCATGCACAAAGTCAGTGAGGAGCAAAGTTATGCAGTTAGTCAAGAAATAATTAATCGTATTTTAAAGTTTAAAAAGGCATTCAAAAGTGCACCTGTTAGTACTAACAATCTAATTTAGAATCTCTCAAACTATAAATGAATTGCTGTGTTAAATGAGCACAGATGGAACCACAGCTGCCTCTCCACTGCAAGCTATGCTACAGTATTTGCTAATTCACATTCTTAATAATGTTGTTCTGAATTTTACCTTCATTGGCCTTAAAAAGCAATTTGTTTGCCAAGTTCCAGTATTACTGCAGCAAAGCTAATTGTCTTCTGTACTGTATGTCTACTGTTTACAAGTTTATAAGTTTATTAGCAAGCAATTTAGGGGATGTCTGTACATTAATTAAAATAAGATTTTCACTGTATAGGCATTGACAAAGAGAGCTATGGATTAAATAGTTAAAAATTTCCATTTTAAGATTACAAATCCAATATCCAATGGTAATGCATCTTAAAATGACATAAGGTGTTGATTTTTGTGTTGACTTGGGATGGGAGAGGAACCAGATCAGTTCACCCCAAGGTCATTTCATTGATGTCGAGCACTTAATGAAAGCAATGACATTGTTTGAGAAATTGTTGGCTAAACATCCTCATTTAATGAAATAGAAAGCACATCCTCATATAAAATTTCACAAAAGTAAAACAAAATTACACTAGTAATTTAAATGGATGAACACATGGAGTAAAATTTCACTGACAGCTACTGGCAGAGAGCCTAACATGTCTGGAAGGAAAATGGCAGATGTCTGATTCATAAGCCTCATTCGTTTCCAACCATCAGAACAGTGTGGACTCATGATCTGGGCACATTTCCAGATTTCTGATCTTTGCTTGCAATGCACATTTACATATTCAGAGACGGTCATATGTCATTTCTCTATTTACTTTGTGAAAATATAATAAAACGGAGAAATAAAAATGTATCTAAAAGTAAAGGAACTGAGGTTTCTACAGGTGCTCTCCTGATCATTAGCTGTCCATGCTATTTCTCTGCTGTTTCCAATAATCCAATTTACAACACAAACACCCTTGTGAAAATTCCACTACAAAATGTTCCACCCTAAACCGGTTGTTGCACATGTCAAAATAGGAACATTATAGAAATATTCTAGAGTTGATCCACTGATGTTATCAACAGTAGCATTTCAATAATATCTTCTTTTAGTAGATCCTGGTGGAACTTCTTTTCATTGCAAGCAGTTTTTATTTAGTGATGCTTTGCTCAATTTCAATGACAAATAACTAAATATTTAAGATGCAAAATTGCCAGATGTAAAATAAAGCCCTATTTTCAAAATGCAATGTGACTCACTTCTAATTATAATTGTGCTAAAACTGTGGCAATACAAAGGATTTATGTTTTGTAAGATATGATATTCGGGTTTCTGATGTTGTTTAAGATACACCTTGCTAACTGTGGTGCTATGTCTCTCAGTCAGTTAAGAGATATGCTCACAATAACAGCACTGTTTTGTAGCATGTGACTCAAGGGTATAAAGATCTCTGATGCCATCGTACCTGGGATCACCTGAAGCATGGCATATGAGTAACATGCTCTTCTGTAGATATGAAATTTGGATGTATTGGCTGAGCTATGACAAATCTGGATTATTCAACATTAGGTTATCCGTGTCTAGTTTCTTGCACAATGAGGAATAAGTCAAGCATTGCCACATCAGGCAAAATCTCCAACAGGAGGCAAAGCCGACATCACTAATCAAGTTTATTCTTAGATAAGTTTGTTACTATGCCATTAGTCTTAATTTGATTCTTTTGATATTCCAGGCCATCAACTTAATGTTTTGCATAAGATTCTATTTTATATGTGCATTTACTCCTTATGTAACGCCTACATTGGACTATTCCATACTATTGCTTATTGTGTCTCACCTGTCCTGGTTGTGTTCCGCATTTGCAATAAATTATTAACTTCTTTCTTTTAGTCCATAATTCTGGTACTTTTGAAGGCAAACTGTCAGCATTCAATATCATTATCCCTCTGAATGGAACATAGGGTTTAGTATGAGCAAAGATTAACATGAAAACTGTGAAGCAATCTATCATCACTGCTCTGTATCACACTGTGCAACCCTAACCAATATGCCAAGCCAACAATCTGCAAAACATATTGATCTTTTCCACTCTCATTTCACTGTAACAAATCCATAAAAAATTTAAGCCGTGTTCAATGTAACTGTTTTCAATCTGAGCAATAACTAACATCAAACTACTGATCAGTAAATAAACACCATCTTTGTGGAAAATTATTAAACATCTCTCTTCTGATTAACAGCTTGCTTTTAAGAAAAAAGATGGTTTTAAGGTAACAAGGTGTAGAGCTGGATGAACACTGCAGGCCAAGCAGCATCAGAGGAGAAGGAAGGCTAACGTTTCAGGCCTAGACGCTTCTTCAGAAAAATGGTTTTAAGGTACATTCTCATGAGACAGAGATTTCAGAATGACTAAAGAGATAAAGAGTAAAATGAAACAGAGCATCTGACAGATATCAAGTTGACAGTAAAAAAGAGAACCAGACTAAATTGGGAAAGTTCAGTTGGGAAGTGAATAAAACAGATACAAAGAGAATATGAGAACAGAGTGGCATCTCACATGAAAAGAAATCAATGGATCAAAGTAAACTAATAAATTTGCTGAAGGCAAATCTTGTTTGATCAACTTGATTGAGCTTTTCTGATGATGTAATAGAGATGTTGATGGTAATATAGTTGATAATAATCAAATGGGTTTCCAAAAGACTACATAATAATCAACAAAGTTGAAGAATGGGATTTTGTCAGCTTACCAATGACATGTGCCACGATGAGAAATTTGGGAAAAATTGGGCTAGATGTCCAGCGAGTATCTTCTCGACATTGAGACCAAATGGTCCCAATTTCTAACCGAGTGTTGAATGGCGACACGAGATTCTCACCAGTGAGAGGCTGTTGAACATGGATTATCATTGTTTTGTACTGCATTATTACATAATCTCATGTCATTAATACGCAGTTTTCCATTCTCAAACCACGGCAGAGAAAGTAGTTGTGGACATTTCCCAACAGGAAAGTCAGCATAGTTATCTGGTGACTGTAGAGGCTGCTTGCTCCTCCAGATCTCCATCTTGCACATGTGACAGCAGCATCTCAGGGCATGCTCCACAGGCAGCGACCATGTGCACTTCACATCCAAAGACCTTGGTATCTGCCAAGTACCAGCCTCAATGCATCATAGTGACACATCTCCAATCCCCTTAGAGCACAACTCTGCACTTCAATGCTGTACTTTGGTGCGAACCAGTACCTTTCATTCGGATGCTTCTGCAAGGACATTTTGCACACGGGGCAGGCATGCAGCTCATGGACTGCATCAGCCTGTGTCTCAGGGTGGCTCACTTGTACCCCTAATGCTCACTCACTGTGACTGCTTCGATGCTCACAATATTCTGCCTTATGTTGCCTAGAATTTTTGTGCTTTGTCATTTCAATTGCATTTTAAAGGCTTATAGTACTTCCATCTGGCCTTACTGCTAGTGCAGACACAAAGCCAAGCAGTTTGTCATGCTCATCAGCATTCAACAATGAAGGAGGTAAACATGTTGTTGGACAGCGTTATGTATGTTCAATTGCACACGTAAGCATACACCAATAGTCCACATGGCAAACACTGCATGTGCTTCGACCAACTGGCCATGTCTTAAAGCTAGAGTTCTTCAGCTTAAAGAAGAGACCATTAAGAGAAAGTTTGATCAAGAGTTTTAAGATCCTAAGGGATCTGTACAGTGTAGATAAAGACAAGATTTTCTCATTGGCAGAAGGGGTGAGTAGCAAAGGAGATGGATGATTAGTAAAAGGAGCAATAGCAACTCAAAGAAAAACCTTTCTATGCAGCATGTGATTAGTTCTGGAATGTACTGTTTAAGAGGCAGACTCACTTAGAAGCATAAAAGAGAAAGATTGAAAGAGTGAGACTAGCTGAATGGCTCTTGAAGACAGCTGGCAATGACTGGATAGGCTGAATTCCACACTGTAACCATTTATTTGTAGCTTGCTCATGTGTTCCAGTTGACCTTAATCTTGTGGATGTTCCAATTTTATTTCACTCTCTGTAAAATTTTGAAATGTGATTTGATTAGTAGTGTTTTTCATTTCGTGGTGTGAGAATTCTTTAAAGCGACTGGCTGCTTGATGCCATCAGTGCAGTTCAATGTTAGAAAACCAGATTAAAACACGCTACAACCAATTCAACTTGGAGACAGTTAACATTTTCAGTGCCAAAATTGCTGGAACTCTCAGCAAGGCTTTCCCTGATGTCTACAGTAGGCAGCCTTGCATCACTGCTGTGCAAACTCTGACCTTATGAATTGGATAAAGTAGAAATGACTTGCACTGCGTGTTGACTAAAATCAGTGTTTGAGGACTCTCCAAGAAAGAATAAGTTGGCAACTCATGTTCTAATTTTAAATCAGTTTCTCAGCAATGCATGCCAGGCCAGTCCACGTTCATGTGTGAGGTCCCTTTGTTTCCTTAAATAATGAGCAAAAGGTGGTTATTTTATTATTGGCAATGGGATGATATCAGATCAACAAAATGGTCAAAAATACAAGGTTTGTTTTGCTCTCTATTTTGTGCTTAATTTTAAGTGTAATATTTCCCCATTTAAGACAATAGTCCTATTTCTGATGATGATGACCAGCTGGTGCTGACATTTTTTTTTGTTTCTGAGCATGACAGGTAGTTTTGCTACTGAATAGAAACAGCAAGGTGTGGCACTTTAATGAAATCTTTAGGCAGACTACAAAGAATTCTGTCTATATTGTATTAATTTGACTTGATATTCTAATAAAAACAGCTCAGCGTAGTAAAGATACAGTACAATGAAGACAGTCAATTTGTTCAAAGCCATTTACACCCAGAGCTGATAGCCCTGAGCATTTCCAAAAGCACCTCTATTTCATCTTTATGAGGAACCAAGTCTCAGATCTCTACTGTCCATCAAATTATTTTAATAATACTATCCAGCTGGGCTTATAGAATGTAAAATTAATTGAAACCATCTTTGTTCTGTTTTAAACCAGAACAAAAAGGTTTCACAAATTCCAATGCCATAGCAGCAGAAATTGTGAAACGACAAAGGTTTTTCAGTACTTACACTGTTCAATATCCCTGTTGCAATTGATCTGCCCACTATCAAGTATCCTTAGCAAATGGTAACAGCTGCTGATTTATAACTCCTTAAGCTACTTACAGCAAGTTTTCCGGTTTCTATAATTGCTGTCTTTATAGATCGTTCTTTAGATTGAAATTTGATTTGGCTTCATGTGGAGTCTTCTATGCCTCATAAAATACATTATAAAATCCATTTTAATTAATTTTTAAATCTCGACAGCTTCCAAAACTCTTGGACAACCAGTTATATTTTGTTCACAAGTCTTTTCAAAGACAGTTTCCTATTTAGCGAAAAAAAAGCTTCTTTCAATAAAAAACTGCATTTTATCTCCAGTATTCTAATGAGCTAGAAAAGTCTTTAGTTAACTGAGCATTCTGTTTAATAAGATTAAAATGTGTGCTACAAATAATTCAAAGCAGTTTATTTTGTTTTCTTGGAATCTATTAGGATTCAAAAAATTAGTTCTCAAGGTCATAGGTATAAAAATATTATAATTATTGCATATGGAGGGGATTAATTAGCTAAAACTGTTACATTGAAATGGCTGCTGGAAACAGGTTGCTAGGATGACCCGGTATAAATTGTGATGGAATCAAATCAATTATTTCAGCAAGTTATGCCACAACGTTCTTTTTGAACTGGTCAGTGCATAAAATTGTCCTGCTTATGAGACAGATGTGCAATACCTTACCCCAACAATGACCAGTGATGCAGGGCTTAACCTTTTTTCACAACTTTTCAACTATTTGATGAAACTTGAATTGAAATTTTTAAGATCTCCCAGCTGAAATTATGAGCTGACAGTAGCACAGTTAGGATAATGGGGCATTTTGTTACTTCATAATGCCAGGATCAACACTGCATTTCCTTAAAAAAAATGAGGTTTAGCATTGAGAAAGAAACTCAGGACTGGCAAACGTGTGAAGTGAATCAGAGTGAGTGACATAGTATAAAATTATCAAATGAAAAATTAAAGAGAAGAAAAGTATGATTGCATTAAGAGACAGAAGAAAGAAAAAGAAGAAATGATAAAGTACAAGCACACAGGGATGAGAAAGATCTTTAAACTGTTTCCATTCAACAGTTGAGCCATTTATTGGTGCTGAGCTAACAATTACCATTTGTCAAAAGGTCCTTTCACCCAATGACCAGATTTAACTTTGTGCGAGTTTAGTGAAAAATAAAGTGCAAACACAGCAAGTTCATAAAAATAATTGGGAGGCTAGGACTGAGGCATAAGGAACACAGCAAAGGAGAAGAAATACAAACAAATTATTAGATTCACAAATGAGATATACCTTTCAATCCTTAAAATCACATGCTGTTAATAACTGGTATGACCAGGCCCATGAAAACAATGAGTCTAAATATTGTTTAGAGGATCTTGCTGTCCTGCATACTGCATTTACAATGCATGTTACTGCTATTTAATATCCAAAAGCCAACATGGTAAACCTGGGGTTAAAACAGCAAAACTGGTTACTTTTATCTGTCCCAAAGCAGAACTGGTGTCCCAAAGAACTCTAATGATCTTCGTAATTTCTTTTTAGGCTCCAATTTACCTTTGAATCATTGAGGAAAAATACAATATCTGCATTATAAGTTAACCAAAGTAAAAATGGCAATAAGTTGCTTTCAAAATAATGTATAGTTTATAGACAGTTTTATAAGGTTATGGTAATTATGACTGTCAGAAATACACGGTCTCAGAATTTCAATACAGTCCATGAAAATAGAATCAGCAAGTATCTGCAGACTAAACAACAGAGGACACTTCCAACAGTGTGGCACTCCTTCAACAGCACGCTGAAGTGTTACCTCACATTAGATGCCAAGTGTCTGGAGAACCAGTCCATATCACAATTATCTGGCAGTGAGGATGCCACCATTTCTTTTTATAAAGCTCTTATCAAATGTATATAGATAATCTTGGTCTAGTTCCAAATGAGCATGAACTTAAGCACAAACGTTCTGCTGTTCCATCAGTCTCACAGTCAGTCAGGATGGTTGGGAAATGATAAACTTAACACTATTGTAGGAAATCATGTAAGATTAGAGTTAAAGCAAGAACAATAAGTTTCACTGGCAAATAAAAAATTGAAGGTTAAGAGAATGAACTTACATTCATGTAGCACCTGAACACAATTTTAGAGAGGTCTCAAAGCACCTTTCACACAAGCAGTTGCATCATGCAGTTTTTATTACTATTGCAAATGGCAGAGTTATTTTACCCAGGGCTAGGTTCCACAAATAGCAAAAATGAATGCCTTGTTTATTTGTTGATAGTTGAGCGAGGAATTTGACAAGAATAACTCCCTTCTTCGCTTCAATTGGTACCATGAAAAGTTTAATAGGAGCAGGAAGAAATGCGTGTTTAGCATCTCCAACAATGAAACAATTCCCTTTGTGTTGCACTGAGGCGACAATCTAGATTATCCACTCAAATCCCGGAATGGGATTTGAATGTATGAACTGATGAATGAGGCCAGATTGCTGTTTACTGTCTCAAACGGCCACATAGCTGATCCAGCTGATCACAGTTGTAGTGATTTGCTTCGCTTGACTGTAAATTTTCATGTTGAACTGTAAAATGCACAACACAGAAAGAACAATTATGATATTACTTGTGCTGCTTTTAAAATAATTTTCATTGTGATGTCATTTGTAAGATGAAGCAAAGGCAATTCTTATCAAGGTGTCTGTTTGAAATCCTTTTAAAGCCTCTCAGCTGTTCATATCCTCATTGCAGGTTAGTCACAAAAAAAATCTAATGAACTATCAAGAATGTAACTGGAATCACAAAATTAATTTGCCTAAACTGTTACGGTGAATTTAAAAACAAATTTCCCACTGACAAGCTACATCAGTAACAGCCTATTCTACAACAAGAACATTGTTCAAGTCTTAGGTCGATCCATTTTAAACTTCAAAAAAATTGTAATTGTTCCTTTCACTTTTTGATGAATGACTACCACCCACATTATATTATTAATCATGGAGAAGTGTAGTTGGGCTCTGTCTTTATCACTTTTCTCTTTCACCTCCAATGTTTATCGATCTGTCCTCCATCCTCTACTTATTACATTTTTTGGAGTTTCTGTTATGCTTTTCTAAGAGGGTAAGCAACATCGAACAGCTACAATGAGAGACCGAAGTATAAACAAACTCAGAATGGCAGAGAAACTCAATCAGTCTGGCAACATCACAGGAGAGAGAAACAGAGATAATATTCTCAGTCCCATTGACTCTTGTTCAGAACTGAAAGGTACTGGAAAATAAGAGATAACAAGGTGTAGAGCTGGATGAACACAGCAGGCCAAGCAGCATCAGAGGGGCAGGATGCTGCTTGGCCTGCTGTGTTCATTCAGCTCTACACCTTGTTATCTCAGATTTTCCAGCATCTGCAGTTCCTACTATCTCTGATATTGGAAAATAGTTTTTTAAAATGTATTTTTTGACAGAGGCAGAAGCCCAGTGCACAAGATAAAGGTGTTCTTAATGGTGGAGAAGAAAAGGATGTAAGGTTGATGTAAATTAAGGTGTGAATGGGTTTGAATGGGTCCTCTTCACCAAGTGCAAAGTAAACAAAACACAAACAAGCCAAGGCTGTGGAGGGAATGTGGTATACTGCATCCGCTGTACCCGTTGTGGCCTCCTCTATATCGGGGAAACCAAGAGGAGGCTTGGGGACCGCTTTGCAGAACACCTACGCTCGGTCCGCAATAAACAACTGCACCTCCCAGTCGCGAACCATTTCAACTCCCC